>NC_049198.1:43959982-44259982 GCF_009769625.2 Cygnus olor | reverse complement strand
TCCAAGCAAGTTTGGGCAGTTTCCCAAACAAGACTCAAAGCAGATTTTCTGCCATCCGCATGCACCTGAATTCCTGCCGCTTGAAGCGAGTCTGCAACCCAATGATCATTGACATTTCCAAGATTCACTTGTCACTTTTTTCAGTGAACTTCATCTGGATTTCAGGTTGCCCATAAAACTTGAAAGCAGGTTTAGTAGCAAGAATTTACAATGTGAACAACTAGTTAGAAAGGACCTTACTGGGCCCCTTTGAAGGAGAACCTTGCCTTTAAAAATGAGTAAATAAGAGCCTCTACCTCTTTTCCTCATGAAACTTCATTGAAAATATGGACAGTAATAAATCAACTGCTGAGAAAAATGGTAATGTACAGCTGGGCTCCACTCCTGCATAGCAATGATACTGGAAAAATCATACACATTTCCTTTTCCCTTCTGTGTAAATTGACCTTGCAAAATTTAAGCTCCAACTTCCCTTAAATGTCTTTACTCCAGCAAAATCCTAAGATTTAGTCCGTGAAGTTGCAAAAGTAAAAAACATGAGAGGAATTCGGAGAAAAAGATGCAGAAAATATGGCATCACAACAAGTCCTGTTTTCCCCTCCTCCTCCAAGACAAAAATGAGTGTTGCTTGTTAAAATGTTCATCTTATGTATGAAAACACTTTAAAACAATTCTGCAAAACTGTGCTTATGTCAAGGATCTGGCACCCACATTCACTTGTCTAATGTATGCTGACAGTGTTCTTTTATAAATATTATGACAACCAGGGGAAGAAGTTCTATATTGTTTATTTCCTCCCCAACGCCCCCTCCCTTTTTTTTTTTTTTCTCTTGCTGAAGGACTAAATGCTGTTTAGATTTTGTGAGGGAATTTCCATTGATTTCAGGGC
This sequence comes from Cygnus olor, assembly GCF_009769625.2. NCBI lineage: Eukaryota > Metazoa > Chordata > Aves > Anseriformes > Anatidae > Cygnus > Cygnus olor. The sequence continues at coordinate 44,259,093 of NC_049198.1, read as the reverse complement.
ATAAGTTCATCCTATTTCCCAGGATATTTCCCCCAAAACAACTGTAACCAGTGAGAGTGTTTTGCTTGCGTTGCAATTCTTTTAAAAAACAGAAAGTTGAAAAAATTTCTAATTTTACAGTGGGCATTACTAAATGATATATCTCATTATTTCTCTTATTACTGAATTACGGTTCTCCCTCTCTCTGGGTAAATGCAAAGGGATATTCTATTTTTTTTTCTTAATTTCAGAGCAGGCCACAGGTCAAAAGGTGAAGGTTATACAAGCTGATTTCACTAGAAATTCAGTATACGAGAACATTGAAAAAGGTCTGCAAGGCTTGGAAATTGGTGTTTTGGGTGAGTCACTAAGGTCTGTTAATTAAAGAGTATTTTATGGCTGCAGTGCATTTAACAGAGAATTGTACAAATGATGTGTGTCATAACAACTTGTTGGCCAACATCTGAAACCAAGCACACAACTGCCTAACACGTTTGAGCATTAATTATCTCTAACAAGTTTTAAAAGTGAATTAAGATTCTCCAAGCATTTCCCATTTCTCTGTATAGTGGCTTCTCTTACTGTGAAACCTTTTCTGCCACTTCATGAGCAACATCCAGTTTGTGGGGTGACCTCTTCCCTCTTTGGCCTCAAGGAATTCATTTTCTCTATGGGTTGTTTTACAGCTGTGTGCAATTCTCATATTCAATCTGAAACAAGCCTGTGGCTAATGCTAATTTGTATGATCCACATAGAAAAAATAAATATATATACATATATATTTTTTTTTGGTTAACAAAATCATCCTTTTAGTCGTGAAACAAACAAGCAAAACAACAACAGAAGAAACAAACAACCCCCCTAAACTGTACAGCAGATTGTTTTTCTGTTCCCCATAGTCTATACCAGCCAGTACTGATGACTTCATTAAGAGTGAGACTTGGTGCTTGCTGAATGAATGCTGGTGAAGCAGTGTTTCTGTTCACGTACAGCTTAAAAACTGAGTCTTGAGGAGAAGCCATTTGTTTAACTAGCTGAACTGCGCACTTTATCCAGATGTGGTTCTTATCATTATGTTTCCTTCGATTAGTTAACAATGTTGGAATGCTTCATAATCCTCTCCCATGCCGTTTCCTTAATGCACCAGACGTAGATGAGGTAGGATTACTCCATGGTTTTCTATTTCCAATATAACAATTATGCACCATAATTCTTCTTAACAAGGGACAGATTCTGTCCCTACTACAATCAGTGGATATTTAAGTGTTCAATTGGGTGGGAAAACTACTAGGCCTGATGGAGCATCTCTTGATGTGTTTTTAATGTTCAGAAGAGCTTGCACAAGAGAAAGAATGATATAGTTTAGCTAAATTGCTGCAGACACCTAGCAATAGAAGAGCTGGTCTGGCCACAGCAGAGATCAGTAGCCTCTCTGTCTCACTGCTTTCACGTAATGTCATGGGGGCCAGCCCGGTCACAGCCAGAGCATTCCTGTTAGTAGTATAAAAACTTCTTTTCTTTGAAACACTGTTGACTTAATCTGTGGGAAAATGAAAAATAAACCTTGCTTAAACATGGTTTACTTTGGGGGGAGGGATTAATTTACACACTTAGAATAGTTTGACAGAATTGTGGACTTGATTCTTTGCCTTATTGTTGTTTACCTGTACAGAATTAACCACAAAATAAACAGCTTCCAAGTGTATTTCTTGCTAGCCCCTGCCCCAGGATCCATTCAGTCGATTTGTCATCAAACCAGATATCCCCAAGATGGCCCTTCCTGCAGTGTCACATGTGATGGCACCTCTGCTGCTGCTACAGCTTGTGTTTGCCTGTTGGTCATGGGATGATACCTCTACATGGCAGTGCTTATACTGTGTAGATGGCTTATAAAAATGCTGCTACCTCTGCCAATGGGAGCAATTCATTCTCAGCCTGGCATCTTTGTAATATGGGTGTCCTTTGGTTTGCTGGTGCTGTCACTGCTGGGACACCGGGATCCCAGGTTTTGCCATGTCCAAAGACTTGTCTGGGCAAAACAGAGTGCACTTAATCAAAGAGATGCAAGGCAGATTTGGATGTCATGATTAGTAATAAATAAGTAAATAAATAAATAAATAAAATAATAAGTTAGGGCTCACCTGCCTTTGAGTATGTCACATCATAGGCACAGTGAAAATCCAAGGCAACCCTGCTTTGCAAGGAAGTTGGAATTGCTAGCTTTTTTATCTAGATAAACCACACACACTCTGAGGTTATCTATGAACTTTACGTTTTCTTGTTTCCTGCAGAACCTTGTGAACTGCAACATTATTTCTGCTACAAAGGTATGTACCACACATGTGGCTAGTCTGTAACTTATTTCATTAGAAAAAAATTAGTCCCATGAAAGAGTGACCGATTAACTTTCCTGATTAATTTCATTCAGTTTATCCAGAGATGGTTGTTTTCAGCTGGAATGTCAGCATTATTTTAAGGACCCTTTTGGATTCTACTGCCTACAAAATATTTTGATCAGAGTTGACTGGGAATGTTTTAACACTGTTGCTTTGTTGACACACATCATTAAAATGTAGCTGAAACATTTTGTAAAAACATGACAATTTTGGTAAAGAGAAGATTTGTTTCAAAACCAACATCTACAAGGCAGGAAGGTTCATAGTACTGTACTTTTTGTACTATACTGTACATGTATTTTTGACAGACAAAAAAACATTTTTCTATCAATGTAGAGAGAAACTTCAGGAGTGACTCCCAATTCGGGATTGTTACCTCTTGGAGTTAATTTTGATTGGCTACTTCCCTTACAAGAACAGTTAATATTTCATGCTTTGAAATTCCTATTGCTCTACTGTTTGCAAGCAGCATGTTAACATGAAAAAGAGCAGAACAAGAGCTTTGTAGTTCATCTCAACCTTAGCAAATATCTTTCTAAACATGACATGAAAATTATCAACAGATGTTCCCCTTTCTTTGGCTAGTAAACTTTACCTCCCAAATTTGTAGTGCTGCTTAATGACTTCAGATAATAAATCATGTAATATCAATCAGTTGAAACAAATTATTTTATAAACTATTTTGGTAGACTTTCCACTCCTAGGTTTCATTCCATTTACTTGTTGAAAGAAGAGAAATATCTGCAATATCTGAATACTGAGTATATATGCCTCACAAACCCAGCCAAAAGTTTTGTACCTTCTCAGTCTGGATCCAAAGTGTCCTCCACTTACCACTTCAAGCCTTATACATGCCACAAAATCAATGTCTTCCACTTCCCCAGGGCTTGGTGATACAGCCACAACCTTAGTGTTACAAGCACTTGGTGATTTCATTCCCTTAGTGTTACAACCACTCCCTTTTCATTTCTTCACAAAAATTCACCTTCCACCAAAACACAAAGAAGAAATCATGCTCCTCACCACTGTTGCTCATGGCTTGGTCCCAATCATCATTAATTCCACACCCACTGCCTCATCCCTGACTTGATTGCTGGTAGGGTGCTTCTTATCTCTTCTTGCAGTGGGATGCCTGAGCTCCAGGTATTCCTGGATCCCACAGATGTCAGTGGGATTTTCAGCACTGAGAAGAGGCAGGAACTTTTCCCATGTTTTCCAATTTAATCGGAAATTCTCCTTCACCCAATTTAATGTGACCCACTTTGTCACCCTTTCTGAAAATGAAGCTTGCAAAACCAACCCTGCTTCTACAGTCCTGTTGTGCATGATACTACCGAAAAAAAAAAAAAAAAAATTGAATCAGCAAGGACTGAATTAAGTTGCATCATTCAAGAACTGAACTAAGTGGTTTCATTTTCTTTTTATTACTGTCCTTGACAAGTTAGGTCACAGTCTTATCCTGTGAAGATTCATACATAACATACGTTTATGAAGAGACGATAGTATGAGTATGAATTCCCTAGGCAGTTCGGCTTGAAATCAAGAATACCCTTCAAATTAACAGGCAGCAGCTTATTTCTCACCTAAAAACGGATTTAATTGCACTTCAAAAATTGTAAGAATTATTCCATCTGTTGTTAAAATTGAAATGGATATTTAAATAATTATCATCAAAAATGGTCCTAAAGATCATTTGGTAGCAGGAAAAAAAAAAAAAATTTCTTTTCATGATTTTCTGCTATTTCTGATCTGGGTAGAGACAGAAGCAAAAAATCAAAAACAGTATAGAGTTTACTTTTTCCTTACAGCTATGACTCAATACTAAAGATTCATGAAATTCAGATACTGTTAAAAAACTTCAGATAAGCATAAGGTTTTCATTGCCTAAGAGACTAACCTTTGAAATTTTGGACAGTACAGCTGATTGACAGTCCATTAACATTTCAAAAATATTTTCCAAAACTTTGAATGTTCCACATTTCAGCTATTTGAACTGTACATGCATGTCTGAGGCTTAAGCAAATAGGAAACTGTGAATAAAACAAGATGAATGAAAAAACGTATTTGGAATGAGGGAGATTGGTTATAATTCTTAACATACTTGTCTTACAGATGACACAAATAATTTTGAAACAAATGGAACCAAGGTAATTTTTTTTCCAGAACTTTCAATTTGGTTTATTTGCTGCCTCCACTTTATTCAGTGTTAGCAATGCTTTTTCATTATTAACTTCTGCACTTTATGGTATGACAATCAGTAAGATTTACTTCTGTTGCTGTTCTGTGTGAATGAATGATAGGAAGTGCTACAAGTTTTCAGTCAATTGTAGAATGAGACAGAGAATATAAAATTTTGGTCTGCTTGCGGCGAAAACATGCAGGTGTTGCAGAAATAAAATGGCATGTGATGAGTCTAATTAGGCAAGCAACTGCATTTGAATATATCGTCGTATTTTTCCATAAGAGGTAGCCATGCTTGGAATATTACTTTTAAAGCCCTGGAAATACCTGTATTTCCTCTGAAAGGTTAATTCACCTCTGTAATCCCTTTTGTCCTTTTAATACAATGTGATTTTAGACACATCCTTAAGCCAGAAGTTAATGTTTTCAAATGAAATTTCTAGAAAACATTAACTACTACGTTTTAGAGGACAGTACGTGCTTTTTGTTTTGGCAACAACAACAACAAAAAAAAGCTCTTACTGTTTAATTGTTTTGTTTTGTTTTGTTTTTCCTGGTTGTTGTGGAATAAATTGGTTTTAGTGATTTTTTACAGGGAGTTGTGAATAGGGAAACTAAAACAACAGATGCATGGAACAGGAAAAAGAATGTGCTGGCTAATGAGCAAAGGGGACCTACCAATTACTTTGGAGCATAAAATCTTTCCTCTGACGGCAATTTTTGCTCTGTTAGATGTACAATAGCATATAAAATGTTCCTATGGTTCTGACTGCACTAGGCACTTAAGTTTCATTTACGCCATTATTCCTAGCTGCATTAGACTTAATTGCACCTAACAAAACCATAAAAATTGGGTCTTTTGAGAGTGTAGTCTACAGTGTTACAAGAGAGCTCTGCCTTTTTGGGGAAAAATGTTAGTTTCCACTTATGCAGATTTTTACTCTAATGCTGTATGTAACTATTTAAATTCAATTTCAGACAGAAGGGTCTTATTCTGAATCTGTCATCTGGTCTGGGTACTTTTCCCTGTCCATTATACACAATGTACTCAGCTTCTAAGGTAAGTCTTTCACATTGCTTTATGAAGAAATCTCCTTCAAGTATTTCCCAAAACATTTATATCAGCAATACAAGGCTGGGTTTTCAGTTGACGTAAATGTGTTGTTCCACTGAAATAAGGGAGTGATGTGAATTAGCACTAGCTGAGAACCAAGAGTCAGTGAAGGTATGCAAATGAAATCCAGCTGAAGGTATGTCTCATCTTAGGAACATTTTTGCTGTTAATTAAATTGTGTTATACCAGTGCTCACAGTCTGTCCTCACTGAGGGAAGTGGTGACTTTTACTGGACTGGCTTAGCTAGCTTGCTTGAAACTGTAGATACATGGCAGTGTTAGATTTTGCTTATGGAGTCAAGAATAAAAGTCCTAGTAGGTGGCTGGTGAGTTTCCTCACTTCCGAGATTTCACTTTGAAATACTACTTTGAATTGAAACCCCAGAACTTATCAAAGTGAAAAGTTCCTGATTTTCACTGAAACTCCAAAAAAATGATCTGCTCAGATCAGGTTTGTCTCAAATGAAAAATTCTAACAATATTTGCTTGAACATAGCTGAAGTTCAGCTTGGTAAGAAAAGCTAGTTTTTCTTGGTAAGAAATTCTAGTTTTCCATTTCCTCTCTCTCATTTTAACATAAGTTTCTCATTACTCAAAACTTGAACTACATTCAAGCCAGTCAATTTTTGTTCTTTAGAAAAGTTTAGTTAATATTATTTCTAAGTGATATGGTGCATTGGTTTTTTTTTTTTTTTTTTTTTTTTTTTTTTTTTTTTTTTTTTTTTTTCTTATTTGAGTATTTGCTACCTTTATTTCTGAGTGCTTTTTAAATTGACTGATTCTGCCAGTGCCCTGCAAGGAAGCTATTTTACTTGTCAGCATATTGTTGTATCATGCAATATCAAGAGACTATTAGTGTTTAAATTGCAAGGCCTCTCAAATGATGGCTAGGAAACAGCCTCAGTTTTTGTGCTTAATATAGCTTTTATACTTGTAATTACAAAGGAGGGATTCAATGTTGTCAAGTTTCAGAATATTTCTAAAACCAATCATTGTACGAGAAAGTCAACTTATACAAAAATAAGTTAGTATATGTGTAATCTTTGTAGCGTGAAGAAAAATTTAGAAAGATAACCCTGAAGGCTGAAGCTGAAAATAGACAAACAAACAAACAACTGCTCAAATATATTATTTTGCAAATTATATTTATAGGCTATGCTCATAGGTATACCTTGAAGGCATGAGTTGTATTTCACTCCCATTTTTATTGCAAGAAAAACTGCCTTGTAAACCTTGGAGTAGGAGGGTAGGTATCAGCCAGAGATGACAACCACAAGCAAGAGAGCTAGTATAATGGGACTCAGATATTTGCATTTCCATAAATATGACAAATATTTCAATCCAGTCTGCAGTAATCCTTACCTGTTTCATGTCTGGCTTGCACCCATGCCATACTCCTTCCCTTATGCAGGTAGTCAATCTATTTGCTAATGTGGCGCAGCAGAAAATGTCTTGAAAAGATAATTTCTAGGTTTTTCAACATTCACTGTGCTCGGTTGCATGATTCTTGGTCATTTTTGTTAAGGACTCTGTATGCACATATTTGCAGGTGTATGTGAAAGTACATTGTTTTCTATGCTAATGTTATTTCATTTTATTTTATTCTAGGCTTTTATATGCACTTTCTCCAAAGCACTACAAGCAGAGTACAGGGCAAAGGGAATTATCATACAGGTGGTACTATATCTCGCCACACTTGCCTTCATTTTAACAAATTCTTCAAGAATGATCTGGGATGCCTAAACTTGTGTCTTGCAGCCTTTGTTGGTGAAGTGCTGAGTGACCCTGTCAAAGCTTTCTCTCTATATGCAGCTATAAATATTTTTCCTTATTTCATTACAGTACCTTTATGTATTCCATATAGTCCCTTAATCCATTGGAACTATTTGTTATAATTTGTCAGATGCAGTGAAATTCCTCAAAGTGAATGGCCTTATGTAAATGTTTGATGACATTACACTGCTATTATGTTTCACATTTTAGGTAGTGGCTCCTTATGGTGTTTCTACTCCAATGACCATGCACCAAAAACCTGGTCTTATTACAAAGACGGCAGAAGAGTTTGTTAGTGAATCACTGGATTATGTTACTTTTGGAGATGAGATTTTTGGATGTTTAGCCCATGAAATACTGGTAATTGAATTTGACAGTTTGTAAACGGGTCCCCAAAACTGATTCAAGGCTGTCTGGACTCAGTAGGTTCTTCTGACTGATTCTGGAATCCTCAAGGTTGGATTTCCTTAGGATACCAAGCTAATAAAATAAATATGTATGTATGGCAGCTGTTAAGGATGAGCATTAAATAAAAGTACAGGGAAGAGAACAGATCTACTGATAACTGAGAGGAATGAGCATTTCTCTCAAAGAGAAACATTCACACTAAAAGTATAAAGGAAAAGTTTTTGCATTTAATGTTTTCTATGACCTTTCTGAACACTTGGTTAATTTCTTTCAAGAGGTTTCTGTAACCCATTGTCTTCCTATTGTTTTTGTTTGATTATTCTAAAGGCCTGTGTCCTGCGGCTTGTTCCTTTATGGGTATTCCACAGTGACAGGCTTCAAGAAGCAGTCCTGCATCTGTTCACCAGTTATCTGAAGAAAAGGTGGAGGAAGCCCTGACGTCATTTTCTTTCTTCCCATTTTTTTTTTTTTTTGGAAGATGTGCAATAGGAAACCCCGGCAGGATACATTTTAATGTGGCTGTGTGTGTGAATGTGGAAGGAATCAAATCAGTTGGAGGCATAACTCCACCCAAATCACCAATCCAGTGATCAGTGACTGGATCCAATGAATCTATTAAGCAAAATAATTACTGTCCTTTTCCAGCAATTTCTGGGCTTTAGATAGGTTCTAAGAAATGCTGCTGCTGCTACTATTTTGATATAAGCTTGGAGGCCACAGATATTTATGCTTATTTGTTGTTCACAAATAAAACAACAATTTGCTTTATTCCCAAATTTGTTCAGAGTGTGTTTTGATGTTTTCAGAGACTGTTTAGTGCCTTTGGTTTCTTTTGAAATGCCAAGGAAATTTTCGGGAGGGAGGGAAGAAAAGAAAAGGAGTAGCTTTCAGGATAGAAAGTACACACTAGAACTTTGGAAATCTGCAGTCATAAAAAATGTGCTTCTGTCCAGAGGCTATGAATGACTTTGTCCTCTGCAATATCTCATATGGGCTGCAGAGGCAGGAGCATAGGCAAAAGATAGGCAGTAATTCTACATTCCTGGATGGATCCAGAAGGCAAATCTTTTGATTGCAAATACCTACTCATTCAGATGCACTTCTGTTTGTAATAAATCAGGAATTTTTATGCATCTTCTCATTTTGAAGGTTTATTTTACTTCTGCTTTCCAAAGAGCTTTTTCTGTAAACCTGCATTTAGACAGCAAAGGCTTTGCTAATAAAAATAAGTATATTTTGGTGTTTGGCCAAATATGAGGATGAATCTTTGTAATCTTTGTCATACAGGAGGGAGAGGAATCACTAAATGTATCCTACTGGGTCCAGAAATTTCTGTATGCTGCATTCAGCCTAGTAACAAATCTAGGCAACACCACATAGACTTGTGATACAATATCATATGGTCCTAACTTTCTGCACCTGCCTCCTATGATTGTTGCTGTAATTTTCACAAAGAATGACTAAGGATTACACTGAAATATTTGAACTAATATAATGAAAATAATGACATATAAAATTATGTATACTTTTCTTGCAGTACAAACGGACTTGATCAAGGTCTGAAAACAATCATAAAAAATCACCTTCTTCAAAGGGGTGAATGGGAGGGGGACCTTTTCCAGGTCTTTCCATTGAGTTCAGTGAAGCTTCTCATATATTTGTGTTTTTTTTCACGTAAAAATTGGGAATGAAGGGAGAAGTAGGTCACTTGAAGATCAGTCCTAAACACAGCATTAAAAAAGACTTCTTTATCCCCTAAAATTGTGAAATTTCAATATACTGTATATTTTTGTTGTTGTTTTGAAACTTTGAAAATAACATGTTAAATGCTTTCTCTATGGTCCCAAAATAAAAGAAAACAAAGCATTTATATATATTTAAGAGGATAAGCTCCAGTTTGTACATGGTGACATGAATCTAGAATTCGGTACTTTAGGGAAGACAGAAATAAATATGTATCTTGATAAAACTATGTCAGTGTCAACATTATCATCTTGAGATGAGATTTTGAATGAGTTTTTTGACTGTGCTGCAAACGAAATCCTGTCTTTGAGCCAGACTCTTGAAGGACAGTAGAAAATGTGTCAAGATGTGGGAGCACTGTAACGTTGTGGTAGCAATGTGTGCCTGGGAGGTCATCCCTGTTAGAAACCTTTATTTATAATTCCCCTGAGACAAAATACCTGCAGTTACACCTGCAGGAGATAAAGCTTAATAAATACCATCTCTAAATATCATGTTCCAAGAAGATGTTTTGCCTAATAGTTTTAATGGTCTGTAAGTGGAACCTTTAGCTTCTACTTTCTGCATGTGGAAGTGTATATTTCAAGATTGTTTTGCTGGTTTTTAAGAAAGGAGTGAAAGACACATTCCTTATGGTATTGTTAATCATCATTAGAAATAAAAACAGAGGACAAAGTTTTTTAAAAAACAGTTCTGTGGTTCAGGAGCAAGAGTTTCATTGATTCATTGACATTAGTGCAGCCTTTGAAAATTTTTTTTTTATTTTATTTCTCATAGGTTGTGTCTAGTCTTAAAATGACAAGATTCTGTTCTTTGGAAAAGGAAGTAATTTCTTTCTATGATAGTAGAATTTTTTTTTTTTTTTAAAACTCCTTTTGTGCTTTATGTCCACTGTATCTCATAGCCTTTTTAATTAAATAGCCTCTATATTTCTGTATGGCTTCTTGTATTTTATGGCTTAGTATAAAATACTTGTTCAAACAGAACTACTACTGAATAGTACCACCCAAAGTAGAAAACATCAGGAAGTGAAAGTGGGACATCTGTTCTAGACATTTCATCATTGCTGATTTGAAAAAGAAGGAATAGGAATGGTTTGTTCATCACTTCATAAAGACTGTGTTTTCCAGTGATTAAACTGTATCCTCCTAAGTGTGATATTTGTGCAGCTGTTCGGCAAATAAGTATTGACTATAATATATGATAAACATTACATGTGGGCCAAAAGCTGAAGTCCCTGAGAGAAATGTTCATTCAATAAGAGGCCTGAGTCTGGAATGCAGTGGTTGTGCTTACCACTGGTATAAGTGCTCTGTCCCCATGGATGTATATTTTCCGATATAGCATGAAATGCAGCACACCTCTTCTCTTCTTGCCTCTCCACTCCAAATACTTATGAGGCCATGCCTATGGGCAGCTCTTTATACGTTTGCTTTATATGTGTGAGTAGTCCCAGAGGGGTGAAGAGACTCCTGCAGATAAGTGGCTGTATCTGCTCTGCTCACATCAGTGGGAGTCATTTTACGAATTTAATGGCAGCGGTGACAATTCCTGAAGACCCTCCTGCCTGCAGCTTGGCCTGATAGCACATAATAGAGCTACATGCTCCCTCATTTTATCTTGTATTTTCACCTTAGTTACCTAACCCAGGTTAAAGAACACACTTTTACCCTCCACACAGTGATAAAAGATCTGTATGTTTGCCACTGGAGACAAATAACAGCCTATCTGATATACAGGGACACTCACAATATATTGTAGCATTGGCGCAGTCAGAGGTTAGTAATCAACACAGACTCAGTTTCCAAGGCTTAAAAGTCTTGTAATCCATGACAAGTGACATTTCCATATTTCTTGTCTCAGTTTTGTTTATGCTTGTGCATGCCATGTGAGTCATGCAGGATGTTGCTGAAGTTGAGCAATCGGCTCAGCGCAGATTTGTTTCTCTTGAGGAACAGGAGGATCTTGTTACTTGCTGCTCTTGCATGGCCACTCTATTAGAGAAGCCATGTTTTGACCTTTGGGCTCGTTATTTTGTGTAACGTGAGGCTGGGATCTTGCTGACTTGCAGTCTTCGGGCCTTCTTCCTTCACAGTGCATTCGTTAACCACCCATGCCTGAGCCTGGGGGAGTAGCAGTTGTGCCTTCTGCTGCATTTTGTAGGCCACCTGTCTCCTCTGAGTGTTGACCAAACACCACAAAAGATGTGTCACTGCTCTTGCTGACAAACTTGGCCCTGGTTAATGGAGAAACAGAAACTGGGGCAAAAAGGCTGAGCTCTTCACAGCCTGGGGAGTCGGGAGAAGAACTGCAGCCGGGCCTTTCTGCTTCCTCCAAAGCAGCACCTGTGTTTTGTATTCATGATAAAGCATAATAATAATGCCTCCAGCTGCTGCATTGCACATTGACAGAGTAGCTCTCCAAGGACTTTACAAGAGAGCTCAGTGTTGCTCCTGTTTTACACAGCAGGAAGAGGTGTGGGGAGGCAAAACAGCACATCCCAACATTTAGTCAGAAGGAGGATCCCGAGGGGGATCTCAGCCCCAGATGGGGGGTTATGACTCGAATCCACAGGGTATGAGTAATGGGAAACCTCTGTGTTTCATGGTTCGTTCAGCTGGAAGCCATCTAGCTGGCTCTGTGCCCTCCAGGCCATCACAGCCACAGGACAGGCCTCCTGGTGCACCTACACCTGGTGTCTGCCCCACACCTGATTTTGTCTCAAGCTGTGGCCGTGGGGGGAAAAATGCCAAAAAACTGCCTGCAGACCCCATTGCCACAGGCACAGTCAGAAGAGCAGGCCACCATCAGTCTCAGCCCCCTCAGTCCAGGTGCCTTCATGGCGTGAGCCCCTTGGCCATGGCTGCAAAGAGGGCAAGGAGACACCATTCAGTCTGGGGGGCTGAGGCAGTCACCAGGCCCTGCAGTGTGAAAGCATTGCCTTAGTTGTAGCACAGCCTGACAGGCCTTCAGGAGTGTTCCCAAAAAGGGTTTCTCTGTGGGTATCCCAAATAAGATGAAATCCACACCAAACAATTTGGGGTTCAAGAAAAGGCCCCAGTTTGTGGAAAATCAGATCTTTTTGAACTTCAGGCTACTTTTGTTATCACAAGATACAGCAGTCACTAAGGGCTTTGAGTGTGTAGACCAGGATAAAGTTGTAGATTATGTGTTTAAATTTTGACTGTATTATTATTATTATTATTATTTATTTTAAATTCTATTATTATTTTTTAGTTCCAAAATCTCTGCTGTTGAGTAAAGAGGTTCCCAGCTAAAACAGTTTACAGTCATGGCATGCAAATAGTACAGTTTTGACTCACATGGATTTTAGTTAGTGAACTAGACTTATGCTTAGGCAAAGGAGACAATCTCTCAGCAAAACAAAATTCAGTTAGCCAGTCTGTGAGGCTACTAGATTAACAAAAATGGGAACTACTCAGTGCAAGATAGCTTTTAACAATATGATGTACTCAATCAGTGGATTACATCAGTAACTGACTCAAAGCCTTACTTTTACAAAGATTGGAGCTGCAAATCTGTCTAGACAAGCAAATTACATCAGGAGAAAAAAAGAAAAAAAAGAAAAAAAAAACTCTAAACCATTGAATCCTAATGTTGTAAACAGTCTGTTATCAAGACTGGTAACACAGACAGGGCCCTACTGTTCTCGAGGACCACCCACAAAGAGAAAGAATTTGATATGGCAGCTTGCCTGAAAATTTTATTTGCAATATAGTGGTATGTGGTAACAGCTTGAAGGAGTTGTCAGAGTGAGGAGGGCTTTGCTGAGGGAGCAACTGATGGGATTGGCCTTGACAGTGACTGCAGTATGCACTTGAGAAAATGTCAGTTCTCCTAAAACACACAGAGAAATGGAGAGGTTGCAAATGGCCTCCTTGGTGATTATACTGTGTCCTCTTGTCTCTCCCTTGTAACAGCACTTCAGAAACCTCAGATGAATCACAACCTGTGTGTAAAAGGCCAATATTTTATTTTATTTTATTTTGTTTTGTTTTGTTTTATTTTATTTTGTTTTGTTTTGTTTTATTTTATTTTATTTTATTTTATTTTATTTATTTTTATTTTATTTTTTATTTATTTCCAAAGATCTGTCTTGGTTACGAGCATACTTGCAGGCACTATGCATGCTCTTTAAGCCATTATAGTATATTTCTTGGTACCTTTGGGTTTCTGGGGGTGAAGGCAGAGTTCAATATTACATCTAAGAGTTTTCCAAAGTGAGACAGACTATCAGTCACTGTCTGTGACTGCAGCAGAAGTGTGGCAGACATCTGGTATAAACTGCCCCTTGACATCCCCCTGCATCTCCTGGGACAGCCATGAGACAATGAGAGCTTTCTAAACCCCATTTTCAGTCTTGGATATCGAAGCTAGGTACCTAAATCCACACTTACACAGTTAGGTCCCCATTTTAGTGTGGTATGTGTGATTTACATTCAAATTGCTAGCAAGTTTGCTCAGAAAGTTGAGAAAGAGTGACAACAAAATACGTCTGACCAGTCTCCTGCTTGGAGCTTGGTGTAATTTAACCTTTCACAAATGATTAAAAACAAGAGTAACTGAAATGTTTATATAAAACAGTTTCAAACCAAAACTATCTAAACTTCTCCTGATGTTTCAAATCTAAGTGAATCTGGGCATTTGTCATGAAAAACTGTAGCAAATGGACCAAAAAAGAAACAATCTGTAAAACAGCTCTGCTCTGCCCTCCATTTTTTTTTTTTTAATTTTAATTTGTGTGTTTGTGTGTGTGTGTGTGTGTGTGTGTGTTTTACTTTTTGGTTGCCAAGAAAGAAAGCAGAATTTAAAAGAAAAAAAAAAAAATCTGGCTAGCATTACTGGCTACTTGCACAGTGAAGAAAAGCACAGGAAAGGCAGCTGGCCCAGGAAGGCTATTACATTCCTCTCTCCCCTTCTCTTCCTTCTGCCACTCTGCAAACTTCCGAGCTGAACGGTGCAGAGCAGAGTGGAAAGCAAGGTCAAACACAGCTTTATACACTGAAGCCCAACTTGATAGGTTTGCTAGCGCAGAGGGAGAGTGTAAAATCTACTGGAGGTAGACCTAGTGTAGTCTTTACCTCCCTGAAGTACTGAGGCAATTAGGATTGTTACTACCCTATGAATATATAAAAAATATGTTGGGATCTCCCAGGGAACCTTTTGAAGATGCTAAGGATGGGAAAATTCTGTGAGGCTGAATAATGATGCTTGCTACTGTTTGAGACGATAAAGGCAGGCCTATTTCAGCACAAACATAGACTTTGTGACCTAGAAGAAGTTGTTCTTCTTGCTACATTGTGATCACAGTATGTTTGTGCTGGGAAAATGTCTTCAGTGAATAGTTCCATGAAAGTTAAATAAAAGGACATCAAACTTCTGCTCACTATCTTTGAACAGACAAGTGACCTAGGCTTTTATAGTATAAGCAACTAACAGATTAAAAAAAAAAAAAAAAAAAAAAAAAAAAAAAAGGTAAAAAGCATTTTTCATGCAAAAACACTTGTCAAAGAAAAGGAAGAAATCAAATGCGGCGTTGCCTTGACGTAGACTAAAGTGTACTTAGAGGGGAAAGAGAGAGGAAGGGGGGGGGTGACTCCAATGCCTGAGCTGGAGCGATCTACACTGAGGCAGCTCTCACATAGACCCAGTTTATGGTCAGAGGTGATCATTAAGGCAAAGTGTCACTCCTTGGAGACAAGGATGTTCACCCCACATCAGGGATACTGAGATATAAAGACACTTCCATGGAAGACTTAATAACACAAGTGCAAGGAGGGCTGGTTAATATTACTACTATTTAATGAGTTACAACATGGTAGCACTGCAAGCACAGCAAAATATAATTACAGAATCACAGAACCACAGAATGGATGAGGTTGGAAGGGAGCTCTGAAGATCATCTAGTCCAACCCCGCTGCCAAGCAGGATCACCTAGAACACATTGCGCAGGAAGGCATCCAGGCGGGTTTTGAGTATTTCCAGAGAAGGAGACTCCACAGCCTTCCTGGGCAACCTGTTCCAGTGCTCTGTCACCCTCACAGTGAAGAAGTGCCCCCTCATATTCAGCTGGAACCTCCTGTGCTTCAGTTTGTGCCCGTTGTCTCTTGTCCTCTGGCCAGGTATAACTGAAAAGAGACTGGCTCCGTCCTCTTGACACCCTCCCCTCAGATGTTTATATACATTGATGAGGTCTCCCCTCAGTCTTCTCTTTTCCAGGCTAAACAGGCCCAGTTCTCTCAGCCTGTCCTTGTATGACAGCTGCTCCAGTCCTCTAATCATCTTAGTAGCCCTCCGCTGGACTCACTCCAGTAGCTCCATGTCCCTCTTGTACTGGGAAGCCCAGAACTGGACACAGTACTCCAGGTGCGGCCTCACCAGGGCTGAGTAGAGGGGCAGGATCACCTCCCTTGACCTGCTGGTAACACTCTTCCGAATGCACCGCAGGACACCGCTGGCCTTCTTGGCCACAAGGGCACATTGCTGATTCTTGGTCAGCCTGCTGTCCAACCGGACTCCCAGGTCCCTAATTCTTGCCATAAAGAATGTACAGCCCAAAGTAACTGCTTAAAGAAAAACTAAAAATAATAATAAAAAAAGATGCAGCATATAGTATTATTATAACTGCTTGAACCTTCTCAGGCTAATCCAACTTCTAGTAGAGCACCCTAGTAGCAGGCACACTACTGTGATAGATCCCACACAAGTAGTGAGCTATCAGCATGGCAAGCAAGTCAAGACAAAGATCTCCAATGACCTCAGTGGGCTTTTCCTCAATCCCTAGTGAGACAGAACAACAAAAAAAAAAAAAAAAAAAAAAAAAAAAAGAGAGAGAGAGAGAGAGAGAGAGAGAGACATCAGTTGGTGATTCTGGATGTTGTATTTCAAGCAAGGGTATAGTGGGGTAAGCCAGTTTACTTCGCTACTTGGTACTGATAGGATGCTTGAGATAGCACAAATTTATTGCAAGGAAGTGGCTGATTGTATTAATCAGACCAACTGATACCTCTTACCAAATATCGAACTGTTGTTGCTGAGAGAGAAGCTAAGAGAACAAAACTTCAGATCTTAAGTACCAGCGTGGGCCAGGACCACTGATCCATTGGTTGGCCTCATCCTGGGGACAGAGCTGGGTGGGCATGTGCCCTGTGGGGACAGGGCAGGCCGAGTGCTGCTCAGTCGTTGTGTCGTTGTGACGAGGCACATCCTTTCTTCTAGTGTCCTCCTGGAAAACAAGAAGCATGTCCCGGTGGTCGGAACTCGAAGCAGTAAACCAAGCGGCCTCGCCGCTAAGGGGTGCTGCAAGAGCATGTAACTGGAACGCAAGGAGCAACATAACCAGCTTGTGCATGGAAAGTACCACCTACGTGTCGTTCAACATCTACGGAAAACGAAGCTCTCCGGGAGCACACAGAAAACAAGACTTAACAGCGAAAAGAAAGAAAACAGAAAAAAAGTCGGATTTAGGAGAACGAGTTAGGTCTTTAGCTTGTATGTGCACCGCAGTCTAAATAAACTAGCTTCAAAATTGTGGGGAGTCACGCAGATATCTGAGCACACATTGCCGCAGGGGGGCACTATGACCTCAAAGTAAACCCACGACAGACATTTTATCTCTTTTTTGCTGCTTCTAACATCGTGGTAAGTTTCAGTTATTCATTTGATTTCTCTGACCATGAGTATATGCAGTCTTCTTCTTTCTTTCTTTCTTTTTCTATTTTTTTGAAGGAAAAAGAAAAGTCGGAGCCAAAGCAAATACTGGTTTCAAGGGTGTTTTTCTTGAGCAAGAGCTCAGCGAAATCCAAGTAAAGACATCAGAGCTTGCAATCTTTGCTCTGAACCCAGCTGTACACAGACCCCAGCACATTTCAGCTCCATGCTGAGCTGCAAAGGCTGGCAATCCAGCACAAAATCTTGCCTTTCATACATCTCTTAACAGCGTGCCATCCCCATTAATAACTTCCAAAAGAGCCAACCGGGCATGCTCACACCAAAAACCCACTGAAGTCAACACAGAATTGAAGAAGGTTCAATGCTACAGGAGAACAGCCTGTAGGAGCACACCTGGTTCTGGTTTATGTCTGCTCTGCCTGCAGACTTCGGTCTAAATCCCCTATGTTGTTCTGTTCCTATCCACAGGCTAACATATGGCTAGGAGTCAGATCATCTGACTGTTTTACAGGCTCTTATCTTTCACTGTGCTCCACACAAACAGAAATGCTTCTAGATCTTGCTCTGGGAGAGCAAATAATGGTATAAGTGACATTAAGTAAGTAAAATACCTGTTTGCCTTTGAAAAACATGAAATTGTGGTATATGTTCTTGCTGATCAAAGATTGTTATATCGCCCATTTTGGTACACATACAGATTTGCTGTTGGTTTTATCTTTCCTTGACCAGTAACACTTAGTGTGAAAGCGCCACTGAGTATTAACGCTGCCTTTTTATTCTAGTCTCTTTTTTCACCTGCACCTCCTTTCTAATCCACTCCACTTCTCACTCTTCAGCCTACATGTATGGGCTCGGCAGCACTGGTGACGTAAAATCATACTGAACATTTCACTTGAAACAGAAAGGAAACCTCTCAAATGCTACCAGAATGGCACCCTCCCTCGTGCACAGGCAGAGAGCACCTGGGACTCCTGACTGCACATGGGATAAAGAAAAGTTGGGAGAAGTAGTCTGAGAAAGGAATGATTTTCAACATTAACAGCCAAAGAGAGTTCCCTGTGCAACTGCAACTAGCCTGGAGGCAAAGGCAGAGTTGCAAAGCTTCATGCTGTCCTCAGCAGCATAGCCAGGCAGTCACACACACACCTCTTTTCAGCAGTTTTTGAGCACACTGTGTCCTGAATCACCCTAAATTGAAAAATCTAGGGCTGACTTTATGAAAATGTAAAAGGGGTTCTGAGTTGATGCAATGGTTACAAGACAAGCAACACTTGCAACTTGAGCCAATTTAAGTCACCTGATGGCACAATATCTACTATATACATGTAATTTGGGATTTCCTATTATTTTGTTGTAAAGCATACAGGCCAGCTTATCCATCTGAAGGAGTTCATTCCAGTGGACTACAGGCAGGGAAGGTTTGCTGCAGCTAGTGATATGTTCACTTCATCTCCAGTGTTCCCTTGATCTCAGACACCGGGGTAGATCATTCTGGGAAATGGCTTCATGAAGTCCTTAATTTGTTTTTGGTCTTTGGGTGGGACCACCATATGGAAAAATTAAAGCCCCTTTAAACGTAAAGATACACAAAATAATTTTTCCAATCATGAGCCCAATGCTTCACAACTTTGATCAAAATTCTGTCTTTATCTAGTTTCTCCCTTCTCTCCCATTTTCCGGTGATCACATGTCTTGGTCACCTGTCACCTTGGTCAGAGCCTTCCACCGAAGAAAGGTCTGCATAATAGGGAAACATCCAGTAGAGTGGATGAGGTGAGAGAGAAGAGTTGGCTGGGGAGAGGAAGGAGCGACTTAGAAGAGGGAGAAGAACTGGACCTGAGTGAAAAAGAGGCTTGGAGAGCTGCTTGGAAGATGTGAGCTCTGGACATAACCTGTAGTGTGACAACATAAGGAAGAGGGCTGCAGACAAAAATATGGGGAATTTGTCACAGTTGAGGTACTAGAACAAGGAGCTAAGAAAGCAAAAGCAATAGGCATGAAGATTGAAATTCACTTGTGAGGCAAATACTAAATGCCCAAGGACATGAGGGTGGAATTTATGTATAGGGGTAACTGAAGAAACAACAGGTAAAATCATTTGTTTCTGGCCCCTGTGTTTTAAAGGCAATCAAAATCTCTCATTTTTTGAAATCAGGCTTGTACACAGACAGGCAAGCGTGGCACAGAGCAAGCCTGTGGAGTTGCTGTAGAAGTTCAGTCCTGGTCATTCTTATTTCTAAGTGTCTTGAGACTCCTCCCTGTTGCATGGCTTGAAGTATGTGTCCATATGTGGCCAAAACCCAGATCCATCCCATTTCTTCTTTCTCCTTCTCTGCAGTTTGCATATGTTGCAAACAAGGCTTCAGTCACATGGTGGGAAAGGGCTGGTGGTTATGTGGTCCCTTGCTGCTCTCTGCAAGAAGCTGTGTGGCCTGCCCCACTCAGCAGGTTCTCCCATGGCATGACAACTGCTGTAGTTCTGTGCTTCTGAGAAATACTGCTTTGAGATGTGAGCTTTTTCCTTTTGAAATAAATCTGTTCATCTGAGACACTGAAATGAACTGTTTGGGCGTACAGCTCTGATAACATTAGGGCAGTTTCATGTTTCTGTCTCCTAATTTTGATAGTTTACAGTAACTTTGCTTCTAAATGTATTTCTTCTAATCACTCTTCTGGGGCTGTTTTCTTCCAGGACAATGTAGCACAGCCCACAGCCCTCAGTTTTAATTAACACTTGATTTATTTTTAGTAAGGAAGTTCTCCAGACTCTAATGACTAAAACTTCTGAAGATATTTTATATATATCACTCTTCACCACTTGCACCCAAATACAATATGCAAGTCACTCAGAATGAGCAAACAAAGCACATTCTGCTTTATTTCCAGAGCAGCAACAGTTTTGAAAAGGAGGATGTTTAATGACGTATTCTGCACAAAGAAACAGCAGAAGCTCTTGGTGTGTGACACAAATGTTCGCAAAACAGTGTCTAACTATCCTCACATGCTGATTTTATAGATCCAGGCTTTAGAAGGCAGCTTTCTTCCCTGAAAGCTCCACCCACGTCATAAATCAATAAATAGATCAATAAATAAAGTGACAAAATGCCTCTGCTGCTGATACACAGTAGATGCCAGTTTCTCTTCCTATTCTGTTTGGCAGATCCAAATGAATGGCAGAGAGGGTGTGGCTTGTATGTTGATAATCACCTTGATTTCCAGAGCTGCCTCCGTTATTAAGCCATGTCGTGATCCCATCTGGATTACAGAAACCCGTCTTGCTGATGAAATCACAGAGGATTTCAGTAAAAGTTGAATAATATTCTTTTAATATTGAATAACTCTGTGTAGACCTGGCAGTGCTTGCAACATCGGCATATGGCAAGCACATGCACAACATATTGTACTCTGAATCTATTGTTTAAGTTTGTTTCCAGCAGTTTCAGTCCAGACAAATCCATTGCTAATAAATGAGTTGTGATGGTTTGTTGGGAGTGAAAGATGTTATAGTAGAGGAGCAACTACCCCACCCCCCTGCCTTTTAGGATAACATTAAAGCAATTTTAAATAAATGTTGTACACAACATTCTTTTTAGTACAAGCAAGTCTGGCAGAAAAAAAGAAAGCTACATGGTGTAATGAAAATGAAGCAAAGTTTGCTAGGAGAGATAATGCCCTTTATGAGATTGACGGTTATACTTGCAAAAAAATGGCAATCTTACAAGCACGTATGCCCTTCTTCATGTCCTTATGTAATAAAAGATATTGCCTCTCCTGACAAACCTTGACTCCTTTAATCCTAGTACCATCACAGCTACGTCAACACAGCTATTAGTACAACGAATTCATGTGCTTGTGGAAAACCTGCACAGGTACTTCTTCATTAGTTGAAAAGTTCAGAATTTAATTCTGGTGTTTCTAAAGATACACTGTCAGCCACATCCTTCCTTCTTTCCTTCCTTCCTTCCTTCCTTCCTTCCTTCCTTCCTTCCTTCCTTCCTTCCTTCCTTCCTTCCCTCCCTCCCTCCCTCCCTTCCTTCCTTCCTTCCTTCCTTCCTTCCTTCCTTCCTTCCTTCCTTCCTTCCTTCCTTCTTTCCTTCTTTCTTTCTTTCTCTCTTTCTTTCTTTCTTTCTTTCTTTCTTTCTTTCTTTCTTTCTTTCTTTCTTTCTTTCTTTCTTTCTTTCTTTCTTTCTTTCTTTCTTTCTTTCTCTCTCTCTCTCTCTCTCTTTCTTTCTCTCTCTCTCTCTCTCTCTTTCTTTCTTTCTTTCTTTCTTTCTTTCTTTCTGATGGATGAGGGGGAATGGGCTAAAGTTGCGCCAGGGGAGGTTTAGGTTTGATATTAGGAAGAGCTTCTTTACCAAAAGGGTTGTTAGGCATTGGAATGGGCTGCCCAGGGAAGTGGTTGAATCACCATCCCTGGAGGTCTTGAAAAGCCATTTAGATGTAGAGCTTACTGGTATGGTTTAGCGGAGGACTTGTTAGTGTTAGGTCAGAGGTTGGACTTGGTGATCTTGGAGGTCTCTTCCAACCTAGATGATTCTGTGATTCTGTTAACTTCTCTGTCAGTGTATTTTCACACCCTTCAGTTGCTGTGGACATCCAAACTATGGATGTCCAAATTACGGTGCCAGTGGTGCCTGTGAAGGTGGCTGACTTCTCCAAAGCTGTTCCTGCACATGGATTTGGCCTTCTGCTCTTTCATCATCACCCACTTCCTTCTGAGACCTTAATTTCCATTGTGGGATGTACAATCCCCAGGGAAGAAGTGCAGAGAGACAGTACATCGTCTCACCTGGCATGCTCAACTTTGCTTGTTGCACCTGGAGCTGGCACCAACTGGCACTCCTCTCTCACAAGAAATACTCTTGGGTGCCGGGGCTCAGAAATTGTGCAGCTGTCCCTGGCTCTGAGTGATGCACAGCTGAGCCCTGTAGGGCAACAGAGCACTCACGCTGGGGATGAGGTGTTCCCTCTAGCTTCAGCATGGATCAATCTGAACTGGCTGGGTACAGCTGGAGAGAGACACAGAGAGAGAGATTGTGTATGCAGTAGTGGGATTCAGTTTATGTCCCTCTCAGAAAGTACTTTCTCTGATGACCATGGAGGGAGGCAGAGTTTCCCTGGGTGCTGGGATGCACGGAGTTGCTTTCCCCCAGCTGTATGACTGTCCTGCTGGGTCTAGCAGCACCACACATTGCGTTGATGTAGGGAAAGCTGCACCTCAGCCTGGAGGTCAAGTGTAACACCTGGCTAAGCCCAAGCAGTCTCAGGGCCATGCAAGCTCTTTTCCACTTCTGAACATGCATATAGGCACATGTGTTACTGGGGGACTAGACCTTTTAGCATTCACAGGAATAAAGTATGTGTGAAACGTATGTCATGTCTCCCCCACACACACACATGCATGAAGTGAATGCTCTGAGACTGTCAGGTCATTTATAATGCAGTTTGGTTTTTATTGCTAAGCAGACACAAAATTATTCATGTACACATCTTGCATATTCACAAATTATTTTCAGCTGTTATAAAGTAATAAATATTCTCATGCACCTGGCCATAATGGCACTGCAATTCTTACATATCCCATTTGCCTTTCTCCAATAATTTCCTTTAGAAGTACAATGTTGGCCTGTAAGGTTTCAGAAGCGTGACAATTATTTTACTCTGCTATAAGAAAATAAAGAGAGGCCGATGAGTAAAATACATGGTTGTAAAATATGCCTTGAGCTCAGAGATAGCAATATTAAAGAACCAGTTGGGTTGCTGATCTTTGGAACCCAGCTCTTTGTTGCTTTGACTGTAACCATACCCTTTGATTTGGCAACAAGTAGCCGGGACCACATAATTCTTTTATTTCTGTGGCACCATTCACATTCCTGGCGCTCTTTTAAGTCATAAAACTCATACCCATTCTTAAAGGCTGTCACAGCACAGACTTTATAAGGGGAGAAAATTTCTTAAAGTAAAATTCTGGCAAGAATAAAGGCAGCACTGGCCCGAATGAGGCTGCTCCCCCCCTTGCAATAATGAGATGACACGACAGCAGCCCCGAGTTGTTTTGTTAGAAGAGCCCAGCACTTGTGCTGCTGTCTCCCAGAGAAGAGCCTCTTCCCTCCAAGACCACACATAGAGTGCAGCAACCACAGCGGCGCTTATCAAACCCAGCATTCAGAACGACTTGAGCTGCAGCTGCAGGTCTGGTGAAAGCATACAGGGAAGCTGCTGTAGCTGCCCCTGCTCCCCATACAGCAGGGCTGAGGAGCCTCCCCACACAGCACAGCCATGGCACAGGGAGCTGCAGGTTTTTTCCTCCAGGGTTTCCACTCTGCTGGCAGCTCACAGGGCTCCAGACTACAGGGAAGAGAAATAAGCTGTTGTTGTTTTTAAATATTTTTTTTCCACTGCGCTTTCTAAATATATGCAAGATTTACCGAAACAAAACAAAACAAAAAGCCAATAGAGTGCTAGTAGACCTGCCATTTCACTGCTCAGTTGGCACAACTTTCTGTGTGGTGCTCCACTAGCAAAATGATGGATAAATGCCATTTGTCCTTGGGGTGTGTTTCTGCTGCACCCCCATCCCCCCCACTGGCTGTGTGGTGCACTGACATCAATTT
This sequence comes from Cygnus olor, assembly GCF_009769625.2. NCBI lineage: Eukaryota > Metazoa > Chordata > Aves > Anseriformes > Anatidae > Cygnus > Cygnus olor. Next base: position 44,235,193 of record NC_049198.1, on the reverse strand, counting down.
GTAGTTGTGGGAGTTCACTACCACATAGGGAGCAATTGTTGCCTTTCAAGATGCAGCTTTCTTTTCTTTTGAGACCATTAGCCTTTCCTATCAAGTCCAAACACTGGAAAAAATGGGGAGAATAAATCCCACTATGATGCAATTTACAAAGCGTGAAGCTCTAGGATATTAAGATATATTGAAAAAGGTCTTCACTTTGTTCAGTCTGCTCCTATCCACTGCTTTTTGACCTTGGCTTATGCTAATTGACTTGAAGTTTTTTTGCCTTTAGGGGGAAAAACAGGACAGTTATACAAAACAGTATAGGACACATGATTAGGAAAATACTGTCTCTGGTGTCAGGGGAGGAAGGACAACATTAAGAAAAATATGTGCCATTTGATCATAGTAGGTCACAATACATTTATGTTTGTAGAAGCAGAAAAATATTTTGGCACCCATTTAGATACATATTTTGAAGGTATATTAAAAATTTACACTGATTCCTCATCAGATGATATCTGGTATAGGTCCTGACACAGTACAGCTTTTTAGAAAAGGCATTTAAAATCTAATGTGAGGTGAAACGTAGTTCTTCAGATTTATGACCGTGGGTTATAAAGTGGTAGTCTGGCAGAAGGGTCCTGGCAAGGAGGATTACAGCGGGTTTTAATATGACTGTGGAATGTAATGAGGGTGCTTTTGATATCTACATATTTTGGTATCTGTTTCTCCTTCCAGGAGTTCCAGGGCTGACACTTGAGCGTTCAACATGCTGAATGGCTGCTACTATGCACATGATGTTGCACTGCTATCGCTATTAGATTGCACCCCAGGAACATGCCACTGAAGGAATGTCTGCTACAAAGAAGAGCATAGCCTCCATCCTACAGCAATGGGATGAGTCAAGACAGCACAGAGGCACCCAGGGTGTATTTAATAACATTTTGGTAGCCCAAGTCTCCTCACCTTTTGCATCTGGTGAAAGATCCTTTATCTCTGGATCACTGAAAGCCACACAGGACAAGACCCCAGGCAATGTAATGTGGCAGTGAAAGATTTAGTTGCCCATACTGCCCCACAGCTGCAGTGACACTGTGGTGAAAAGGACTTTGAAGCCTTTCTTGTTGGCAAATGTCCAGGACAGCAGAGAGGGGATTCCTGCTATTTTAACTGCTGAGCAGAGAAGATATCCTGGTCACCACCAGCAGCTCCTCTAAAAAGCATTACAATATTAACAAAAACTATACTGAAAAATATTTCTGCATTTTTTTTTCAGGTTGGGGGTATTGATTCACAATTATGGGATTTGCACTGCTAAACAAAAGTTGTGCTTTTTTTTTTTTTGCTTTTTTTTTTTTTTTTCCAGTAGGTGGAAGTTGAGAAAGCTCCATAGAACACAGCTTAATCTGTGGAGAAATGGGGAACTCAGCTCACCCACTCCATAAAGAAAGTTTCGAAGGAAACTTTCCTTGTTAAAATTCCTCCTGTTAAAAAGCTGTGAAGTCATAAAATTTTACCGAACAATAGTTTTCCATACAAAAGGGCTCTTCAGTCTGTAGTTCCTCTCTAAGCAGTTCCAAATCACCCTGGCTTCAATAAGCTCAGATCCTCAAACAATCCGTGCAGGAAGCAGTGCAACGTCTATAGGTTTAGCAGCTGTTCAACGTGCTCTGTTGTGGGTCTGTCTATCTATGTGCAACTTTGTCATGTTTTTCACTGACTTCCATTATTGTGTCTATCAGACATGACACAGAAGAGATCCATTTTTAAATGGCATGTGTGTGGGGGAGGCATTGCCTATATCTCTTTTTCTTTCTTTTTTTTTTTTTTTCATTGGGATGTAGACAGGAGTCCCACTTACTAAGGCTGTAAATGGTCTCTCCATAGGGTAGCAATTTAAAAGAGGACTATCTGAGCTTCCTGAAGCAGACAAGTGACTTGCAGTCCCATATGATGACTAATGTCAGCATTATTTATTTATCTAATGGAAGCCATGCTGAATTCAAAAAATGTAGGCCAAGCTTTTCTACAGAAATGGTGTGCTCCTGTGATTTTTCTTCAGAAAAGACAAATAAATAATAAATGCTTACATTTTCAGTCCAGTTATCCTCTATAAGAGGATCAGTAGAGTAGAAATATATTTGAGATTAAATGTATTTCCATTTCATGCAGTCTAATCTCATCAGTAGCCTTGCTTTCTCACATAAAATGGGCGTGTGCAGTGGATAGGGTACTGTACATTTGTCTCATCTCTTACTAAGTACAATCAGACATTCACTGGCAAACTGCTGCGTACACATTCATCTGTACTGCTGTGTTCTGTCAGGATTTGCTCTTGAAAACAAATTTAGGATTTCATTAAAAAACTGCATTTTCCTGTAGTCCACCTGTAGGATCAGCTGGGCATTCAATCACAACCAGACAGAGAAATTGTAAAAGTGTTGAAGAAAATGGACAACCCCAAAATGCAAAATGCTTAACCCCCAAAATGCAAAATTTCATTCAGAAATGTTTCTGTCTTATAAAATAAAACGAGATAAATTTCTAAACATAATGTCACTTCAAAATGACAAAACAAGCTTTTTGAATTTTGATTTAGGACATCTAAAAGGATTTTTGCTTTTCTCTGTGTGGCCAAAACAGATTAATGAGTTCAAGGTGAATTCCATTTTACATGTTACAAAGTAAACGTTAGCAAAAAATAACTTTACTAAAAACATCTCATCTCTTTATCTGCATTTATTTCTAGATTTATCTGAAGGATTTTAAGGCCACGAGAGACTGTTATTACCATTAATTTTGACTTTCTATGTTACTGAGGCAATATGATTCTCCAGAAAAAAATCCTGTATCACTTCCAAAACTCTGTTTCCCCATTTGGAGAGTTTTCGCACGTGTTGAAATTGCCGAGAACTTTAGCAAAGCTGATGATGCCCAGTCTCTGCCAAAAATTTGCAATACAGAATGGCAAGGTATGTTTGGCAGATCTTTTAGCAGAAAACAGCTGGTTTCTAGTTCGGCAGATAGCTGGGGTCAAGCTCTGACTGTAGGAGCCTGAAAAAAAAAAAAAAAAAAAAAAAAGGAAAGAAAAAAAAAGTACTCACTTGATAATACTGTAAATCCATAATAGAGATATCAATAGTACAGCATTGTGGTCAACTCAGATGTTTCAGATTAAATGTAACCAAATTTCAGATTACCCAGATATCATACATGTCCTTCAGTTCTAAAAATCATGTGATGTTTGAATTTATTTGAAATCACGGCCCTTGGTTTGTCCTAGAGCTACTTGGACAATTGGAATTTATCTGCATTCCACACAGATTTCAGCAGACTTTCCACAACATTAAAGTCTTCAGAATGAGAGCTGACAGCTCATTTTTACAATCACATACTCTCATGCTTGCGTGGCAGTTTGTGTATTAATATGATGTAGCTTCATTTTGTTCTAAATAGTTTAGGATTAAGGCATTAAGTGTCTTTTTATTACATAGGAGAGCTGTTCATCATCTATGTCTGTATCTGCTCTACTGTTTCTTAGTCAGATTTTCCACTCTACCTCCACAACAAGTAGTCTGGGTTGGATACTTTGGATCGCATGCTATCTGACAACTCCAGAGAAGCACAGCAGTCAAAACACTGTCTGCAGAAGTCCACTGCTGGAGCTGCACTAAGAAGCATGCTGTGATATTTTGGAGACACATGCTTGTTTGCAAATAACACTTTCTCGAGTGCTCTGTCACTCCTGGATATATGATCACAGTGTGGGCAGAAGGTGATATCTTACTGGAGTGCAAAGTTTGAGTGTTGGCTTCTCACCTCTTTCCTCCTTGGGACAGATATTGTTAAAGTGTTTATACTCTTGGCACAAGTAAAATGTGTGCCAGTGGCTGTACTTAGAAGTTTGTTTTTCATTTGAGGCTTGTAAAAGAAAAGAAAAAAAAAAAAAAGAACTTTGTGAATCACTTTGTAATGAGCCAAAATTTGTCAACAAATGTGCAAAAGCTAATTGCTCAGATTCAATCACTACTTGTCAGGTAATACAAGTGTATTCTCCCTGGGGTACAGGCCAGTACAAATGTCTATTTAAAAATCCGGACTAGTCTCTCCTCCCTTCCCCAGGGATAGTCTGATACTCAGATTAAAATTATAACATGAAAAGATTGTGCTATGATTCATTAACAAAACATGGGAACACTTTACTGTAGTTCAGGCGTCTGACCATTAAGACTGTCTGCATGGTGCAATATTCAGGGCAAATCTTTTCCAGGGATCCAAAACAAGGTAGCAATGTTTATAAATGCCCATTGATTGTTGCTGTAGGTTGCCTTCCCCCTCCCGCCCCGTGAGCATGTATAGTATCTTGGTTTTTCACTGACTCTATGTCAGTCAGTATCCACGCTCCGCAAGCAGTGACTGAAGAAAAAGAGACTGGAGTAGTGGCACAAGGCTCAAAATGTGTTATTAGGAGATAGGGCTAAAAGTTATGTGCAGGATTGGATGCAGGGTTACATCTTTCCAGCAGACACTTGAGTTATGCATGTGGCCAGCCTGGAGACTAGAGAATAGGTGAGACAGCTGACATCAGATACAGGCACCACCTGTCAGAAGGTAATAATCTAGAGACAGATGCAAGAAATTGTAGAGTGCCTTTTTTATCAACTTCATTCACCCACTATCATTCTGTAAATGCGTGGTTAAGCTGTGTGTGTAGGTGCTGGTATTTGTATACTTTCAGCATTTTTGCTGGACTGTTCCGTAGAGGTATCAGACTCACTGTATCTTCTTCATGCCATGGCTCCCTGTGGTGAAAAGAGCCCTCACGGAGTCTGGAGAGGATCCATATGGATTCATCTCTTTCTGCTTGATACTGTGAAACAGTAGAAGTGAACTGCTGTCAGGCAGACAGCATACCTCTGAAGTAGATAGGTCTATTTTATCAATAATCATATTTCTACATGATTTCATGGCCTGGGCAGAGTGAAGATAATCAGTTCTTCCTGTCCTCTCTTCTGGAACTTATTTTTTCCATTTAATCAAATGGAATCAATTTATTTCTTTTAGAGTTGTGGTCCTCATGTGTAAAGAAATACGTGCACCAAATGCACCAAATGGCTCCAAATGCATCATTCTCTGTAGGCCAGCACCCCCCTGTTAAACTGTTAAAGTGAGCATTACAAGAATAACCTGTGAAGCTCACTGCATATAATATCAGTATTTACGAGCTTGCTGCAGTGTTTTGTGGGAAAGAGAAACAAGGACTGCCCTTCTCAGATAAGGCTGGTCAGTTGTGCTTTGATGCCACACTCAGGACTTGTTTTCACTGCTCCCCTGACAATACAGGATGCGAGCAGGTGCTGCTTCTGCTCCCGTAGATTTCAAAACCACCCAAGGATGTGTGCTTTGAGAACAAACCTTAGTTTGTTGACTTCTCACAAGAATAAGGAAGAGAAGGGGATGACTGTGTGTGGTTTTGTAAAACACCAGGGCTGAGGAGGGAAGAGTGGATTAGATAGACTGTTCCTAGGGTAGTAAATCTCAGGTGCAGAAAGCTATTTAAGTGCCTTGTTGGCATAAAAGAACTAACCATTCCTATTGATCTTAACAGTTGAGGATGAAAAGATCACAGTGTTGGCAAGAAATCACTAACCTTTTAATAAAGAATAAAGACAACAGAAAGGTATTTTATCTAAAAGAGAACAGAAAAAAAAAAATCGTTTTGATGTGACCTACTTCCTGAGATTTCTCTCTTCAAGTTTATTTAGATAATTCCATTTCAAATGCATATCAATTTTCACTGACACTTTCTGTAAATAGCAAAGAGAAGAAGGAAGCTCTAGGGCATGGCTCCTCTCATCCCATGACAAGATGTCTAGATAGGTCACAAAAATTCCTCTGCATGACTGCTGATGAAGCCCCATCTGGTAGTTCATCTCAATCCATGTCCAAATGCAGCAGTATTAAATGATAAGTACTCATGAGTTAGAAAATAAATATTGATGTCTAAATTTAATGCACCTAATCTTAGATGAAATTAATTTCATTCCCTGTTTCTGAGGCACCTGAAACTGAATTGCATTTGGTACTGCATTGCCAATGCCCAAGTGGTTAAAAACCCCTCTAACAGAGCTGCTGAGTTGGTGCCTAGAAGACCCAGGACTAAACTCCCTGGTTCCCCAGTCCTCTTTCAAGCATGCCTCAGGCTCATGACAGGACTCAGAGGGAATGGCTTTCTTTTTCCCAGCACGCCTGGAGATCAGGGGAATATTTTGGAGTGGGCACAGAGGAACTGAAGCTATCCACTAGGGATCTGTGGTGAGAAAGCGCTCTCCCCTCTCTCTTCTTTTAAACACACCATCTGGGGCAACTCTGCAGGTCACAGCTAGCAGAAGGAGAAAGTCTGAAGCCATTCAGGGCTTTGTAGGTCAAAGTCAACACCTTCGCTTCAATCTGGAAACGCAGCAGGCGAGCAGCAGAGATCACAGAGCACTGGTGTCACACGTTGCCACGCTGAGGAGCTGTCAGCAGAAATCCAGCTCAGGGCTTGCTAGAAAAAACAGCAGATAGTAAAAGGTTTGTTTTGCTTCATTTCAGCTGGGTTCTGAGGTTACCAGCCTTCACAGAACGACGACGGCAATGTACATTTTTATAGTCCAGCAGAGTTCACAGCCCTGGTAAGAAAGCAAAGCACTGCTTGGTCAGCTCCATGCAGGCACAACAGTTCAAGGGTTCGTGTTTATTCCCCTCCCAGCTAAGCTGTTTTCCCAAGAACATCTTTGTTACTTTTTGCCATAAAACAAAAGGTCAGGTTTGATGTTGCTCCTAGAAATGTTCTTGTTGTTCTGTTTGTTTATATAACCCCCTTCTCCCTCCATCTGATGAAGAATGAGCTCTGCTGCTTAATGCCAGCTGCACACAGGATGGTGAGAAGAATGACAGACCCCAAAAGGGGGCTGAGGGGCGGGGGACAGAGGGATGAAGGAAATAAAGGGAAAATAAACAGAGTTTTGCCTCTGGCCATTTGCAAACAGCTTGTGAGATCCTCACATCACACACATTGTTGGGTAGCCTGTGACGTTTCTGAACACACAAGCTGTCATTTCCTCACAAGGAGCAGCACTGCTAAACCCTTTCAGGCAACGTGGGTGGGCGCTTTAGAAGACACGCTGTCTCATCCCATTCAGGAACTGCCCTCTGTCACTGCACTCCTGGCACGCTGGATGTTTGTTGTTTAAGTAAATAAACCGACCGGTGTCTCGGGCTAGCTGTGAATGCTACATCCTCCCACCACCACCCTTTCCCGGCCACTCCGGGAAACAGGAGGGAAAAAAAAAAAAAGCAACAACAAGATGAAAAAGTTCACAGAGAGCTCCAATGCCACCCACTAAGTCACAACCTACAAATAATCGGTGACCAAATGGTGTCATTAGGGGCCCCAACATCCTGTCAGCACTCAGCCTTCTGATGGGAAGTCCATGGCGGAGGTGATTTTGAAACCATCTTTCCTATCTCTTTCAAAAAGAAGATTCTGAGAAACAGCCATCACGGGACACTTTGGTTTTCCTTTTTTTTTTTTTTGTGTGTGTGTGTTTTTGTTTTGTTTTGTTTTGTTTTGTTTTGTTTGTTTTTTCCTTACCAAATGAACCATGGTCAAAGTCAGTGGTCAACCTCAGCAAAATTGGAAGAATATTGTCTGAAGCCCTGTTGTCAGCCTGCCTCTTTCCTGGACTAGAGGTCGTATTTGTGCAGAAGTGAGATGCAAAATCATGAATCTGCACCTGTTTTGTCAAGGGTACACAAATAAGAGTACAAAACAGTGTATTTTCTGTTTTACTGCATCCCCTCTGCCTCATTGCCCTCTGCTGATTTTAAGCTACATCAGGAAAAACAATGTCTGACACAACTGAGATTCTCTCCAGAGCTAATAGGAAGTTTTTATATCAGCTGGAACAGCAAATGGTTTTTCATGTACTTTTGTTTGACAAATCCATGGGTATTCTCTTCACCCAAATGTAGACACTAATGTAACTAAATTGGCTGACTAGCCACCCTTAACTCCATAAGTAGTCAGTGAGAAAAAATCAGCTTCCAGTAACTCCTCTTCAAACTCACCATCTCTGTGATTTTGCCTCTCTCTCCTTTTCTCCTCCCTACCCGTCTCCACTCCCTGTACTGGGAGCCTGAGTAAGCTAACAGGATCTACAAAGTGCAAGTGATTTAACAAATCGAATAACCTCTTCACCTATTGGTCTTTGCGTCTATCTGCTACCTGGGAACAGAGTTTCTAGCTGAAACACTGCTCTGAAGGAATTTGTGCCTTCATTGCACAGGGTTTGTTAAGGGTAAAATACAGAAAGGTCTCAATGATCACAAGGTTTTGCTCCATCACGTCCCTCCCCAAACATATTCACCTATTTTGTGAGTGGATTGATGAACTTCAACCACAGTGGGAGAAAAGGTATAGATGAAATCTGTCACCAGATATATCATGCAGGTGAAGACCAAGGCTAAACTGAACACTCTTGAGTGCCTAGCAAAACTGGCTTCCAGAAGTGTTTGATTCAGTGAAGATGTCATAAAACATGAAATAGCCAATGCAAGTGATGGTGATGGCTCATTGCTTTCCCTCGACTCACAATACGATTGTTCATTAATAAACTGGAAAAGACATTTCTCACAGTGATCAGCGCCTCTCTCCAATAGAGCAGGGCAACAAAGCTAAGCCCACAGGCTCAAAAGGCTCAGCCCCTCAATTTTTTCAGAAGAACAAGCACAAGCAGGTTACTGGAAGCTTTCTCTCTGACCCCCAGGCCCATGCAAATGACACTATGCCTCAACATACCACATCCATCTCCAGTTCCCAAAAGGCCCATGATCTAAAATGTAGAGGTAGATTCTTAGACAGGAGTTTCACCTGAGTTCAGTTGTGTTTGGCATCAGGTGAACTCTATCAGTCTGAAGCTGAAACTCTTACAAAAATAAAAACAAACAAGCAAACAATCCACAACATAAACATAACCTTTAGGAACGTGCCTTAAAATAAGACATATTCTACCCTTCCACTTAACTTCTTTACTTTCCCACAACTTACACCTTGATTGCATTCACTTTGATTGAAACAAACAAACAAGCAAGCAAGCAAACAAACAAACAAACAAACAAAAAAGGGATCCACACACAGACAAAATGTTTCATTCAATACTGAACTCTAATAAAACGCACAAAGTAAATCTCAGCTCTCAGGTTTCCTCAGGCACAAAAAAAGTCCACAGGTGGTAGGTTAAGCCACTACTGGAATAAATGAAGGAGAGTAAGTAAGTGAAAGAGTATAAAATAGTATGGTCCAAAGCACTCTTTGGAATCACGCTGTCTTTTGGAGTCAAGCTTCCACAGCTCTGATTACAAACCACTGGAATAAACATCCCTCTCATAGCAAGATGCAAGTCATTGATTTGGTGTCAAGGTATCTACAGTCCTTCCTTTTGATTGTTTCCTGTTCTGTACTTCAGCTGACAGTCAGCCTGGGAATAGCAGGGTACAGCGGGTGGTTCATTCACTTGCTCCTCACCCCCTTCAGAGCAGGGAGATACTGCTGTTCCCAGTGGTGACATCCTGACTGTGGAAATCTTGAGGGCTTCTGGTCCCCTGCCAAGTTCCTGTCTTGGTGGCACTGGGGACTTCCTCTCCTGATCAAGCATGGAAACATCCCTTTCCTTGCTCTGATTCGATAGCTCACCAGGAGGCAGAGGACCCCGTTCCCTTCCCAGAGGCCAGATTCTGCAGCATCTCCCAGCTCAAGGTGCAGTGGGAGCTGTAGAGTGACCTAGGTAGCATCTTACTCTTGTGACAGGCAGGACAGTGGCCCAGAGCTAGCCATTCCAGCCTGCTCACTGGGAGCCTTGGTTTTGGCTGCGGACAATTCAGAGCAGGATAAGTCCTACGACTGTCTATATGGCCTTCCTCACAGCCAAACCATGCAAGTTATTAGAAACACAGCAGTGCTAGCCATCTCATGGCCTATCTAAATGTCTTCTTGCTCCCTACTTGAGCAATGCATTTCTTTTCTCTTTTATTTCTTTTCCCTCTAATCTTTTCCCTTTGTAATTTTTTTTCAGCAAATATAGTGTTTTTCTGTCAGGTATAGCTCTACTCTGGAGAATGACTGTAGAATGGAAATGTGTGTCTTGCAGATCCAAGTCAAATGCACTGCGTGGATCCCCTGGCCTGGCAAGCACAGACTGGCAGTGGGGCACCAGGCAGAAAGCCTATTCTCTGTGTATATCACCGAACAAACTTGATATAGAGTGGTTTAGAAACACATAGACTGTTCAAGGCTGTGTTCACACAGACACTTAATAGGGCAAAGCTGCAACTGAAGGCTGCAGTAGTGATGTTGAATACTAATGAGATAACATGTAATTTAATCCCAGCTGAATTTTGGAGCTGCTGTTTGTCAGAATAATCATTTTCATTTAGCTAAACCCCAAATTGTACTGACAGTGTAAATACTTTATTTTACTTTTACCATTTTGAATGAAAAAGCAAAGCAACACAGGAGGCTACTATAAGAAGTATCGTAATATTCTGGACTGTCAATGATCTTTTTGTGATTTGCACTATGCATGCAGAGGAGGCTGGAGCGTTAAGTAGATGTGCTTAAATTGTCACACAGGCACACAAAAGGAATGTCTCTCCTCTTTCCCTCCTAACCCTGAAACAAAGTTTTATAGAAAAGCAAACCAGCACAAAAAGTATGTCTGTGAATCCATTTCAATTTAATTAACACTGTGCTAGTTACAAATGCAAACAGGTTCCCAAGCAGGCTGTTTGGCTGCCCCTCCACTCTGTGGATTCAAGTTTGACTCCTTGCTTTGTTCTAACAGAACAAAGAGAGCAAAGAACAATGTGACCCTGACCCTTCTTTACCCCTGCACACACAAACGATCCCTTTTAATATTCAGACGAGCTGTGACATGAAGAGGGCCCATGAGAACAAACACCTGTCACTTCTTCGGCAGCTCTTTGACCAGACACTGCCTATGTAGTTTTGAAACAACTTTTATATTTCTGAGGCTGTTTTGTCAGGAAGGTGCCAACACTTGCTTTCTCAGGACATAGCCTGTCCTTCAGTATGGAAGCATGCAATACACTTTCCCTTCCCATCATGCCACAGAAATGCTCTCCACCTGCAACAGCAATTTTCTTGCATGGAGAACCCACGACGTAGCCTTGGAGATAGGGAGAGCCTAATATTCCTGGTGCAAGCTTCCCTTGAACAAATGCCTTTGGTCTGAGATGGGCACCCCCCAGGCTGTCCACCCATCTCTCTGCCTTCTCCTGAGGGTAGTAGGATTAAGCCCAGGCCCAGCGGAGGGGGAGGCTGTTAGGGAGATGAGGGGCTGTCTAGATGAAGGTTGGTCAGGGAACATGTCACAGGCATGGTGAGGAAGATGCCTTTTTGTTTCTTAAATGTACCTACGTGCACCAGTGACAGCAGGGGGGCACCGTCAGGGCTGGCTCCCTCGGTGCTGCCCAGGTTGCAGCGGTGCCCCCGCGCTCTCACCATGCTGCAGGCTGGCACCAGGCTGAACAGAGGTGTTGTCTGGTGACTGGAAATTACTCTTCCTCCCCCACACCTCTAGCCTTTCACGACCGAGTTGTACAGAGTAAAGAAGATTTTTACTTGGCTTACTTTTGAAAAGCTCAGAAGTTGGCAGCAGGGTTTGGTAAGGCCCAAATGTCTCAGAGTTATGTTACTCCTGACTGATATTTGCCTAAAACTCTTCTTAAAACCCTTCAGTGCCAGGAATCCCTGGACTTGCCTGATGATCCATGCTGGAGACAAACTTACTGTAAGAAATGCTTTCTTAAAATGAGGTATGAATCTCTCTTGTTATGATTTATACCCATTTGTGTCCTATCTCTCCTGGACGCTGAGAGGAGATTACTTAAAAGACAGATGTAAAGTGGGATGGAAACCCTGCCCCGCTAAGTGCAGCAGCACTGCGTCTGCTGTGTAACTCTCGTATCAAGGAACTGACAAGAACTTCCTCTGCAACTCTGGAGTTCACAGTAAGAGTTGGTCTTGTGTTCAGACTTTCTTCCCAAAAAGGAGCTGTGCTGCTATATCTTTTCCTTACAGAAGGCATGAAAACAGCCAAAAAAAAAAAAAAAAGAGGGTGGGGTGGGAATGCCTAAAACAGACAGTGGTAGGCTTTGAGAGTGATGTGGTCTGAACAAGATGGTTTTCTCCATGTTTCTCAACCATCTGATGGAAAGCAACGGTTGCAGGTGAACAGAGCAGGTTATTGCTTTGGAAAGCAATGGGAACTAGGCAGTTATGTATGTTTGAGATTTTTCAGTCAGTCTTGGCTCTAGATTTTGACCAACAGTTGCAGGAACACTCACAGTCCTTGCTTGGAGGCAGCATTAATAAAGCCAAAACAAAGTCCTTATGTCAAAATGGTTTTCAATGCCTCATATTCTGTCAAAGGCTCAGGCTATAAGAAAGATAGGCCAGCTCTTCAAAAAAAAATTCAAGAGTCTAATTCCCACAGAAACCAGACATGTCATTGAAATCAATGGGAATTTGGTACTAAGCACTTATGAATAGCTGAGTACCAGTTAATATTCTTCCCAGCCACAGTCTCAGTGAGAAGGTTTTTACTTTGTTTTCCTACTTAAAACAATGAATTTTTGACATTTTTCCCATTGCCTTGGTTCCCAGAAAGCAATTTGGACTTTTCCAGGTTAGGTAATGCGACAACCAAATATTTATCACATTGCATAAGCTGAGTCAGAGCTTTTCCTTTCAAGTAAACGAATGCATTTTCAGAATATTTAGACACAGCTCACTGCTTGCCCTCATGTCAGAAATGAGCTCTCGCCCACGATGAAACACTGAAAAAAGATTACTTTTGTGGTTTAAAGTGACAGCATCGTCATTTCTCCCACCCGAATGAGCAAGCTCCCGGCATCCCTTGGACTGGCTGGGACACCATATGGAAGCAAGCTGTCCAGACACTTTCAAGGGAGGAGGTGAGCAAACATCCGTCTTCCAGTGCTGTACCTATGACTGCATAGGAAATGTGTGAGCAAGGCTGTTTGCTCAGGGGTGGAGGTGACCGCTCTTGACTGGCTCCCTCCCATGCCAGAACCCAGAGCCCAGTACCATGGGATGTCTGACATGCGTGTTGCATGTGGCATATACATATTTCTTCAGTGAGGGTGACAGCCCCTCTAACGAGGGGATTCCTGCAGAGAACAGTCACATTTACAAATCAAAGTGCGTCAACTGTTAATAGTTGCTCCTCCAATCAGGTTTTCACTAACAAACCCAGTCTCCAAAATATTTACTGCAAGTCATTATAAATGCGCCACCAATTGCTTGTACGTTCAGAAGGAGGGTAGCAGTTTTGGCAGTCTTTACTCCAGTTCTGTTTGTGCTTCACATTTTCTGCTTCTAGGGAAATTAGAACCCACATAGGAGAATGTTTATGTTCCAACCAAGTTCCCTAAACCTCAGCACAGATATCAGAAACATTAAAGAGTTTTAAAACTGTGCATCGTATTAATGTTGTCATACAATTTTTTGGCTCATGTGAGTGGCAGTTAAGAGAACCCCTTTCTCCATTGTGCAGATCAGAGAGTTGAGAAGAGCAAGCATGGGTGGCACTGGTTATTGTCTCTTTGAAGACTGAGCTTCTGAGTCTGAGAAGTTGTGCCTACCTCCAGTTATGCTGAGATGTGCAAAACCAGCTCCCTAGCTGGCTTTGGAGATGATGCTTGACCACCAAACATCACAAAATGAAGCACGTGACTAAAACAGCTGTGATAGAAGCTAGGTTAGATTTAAGAGCATCTGTTTCTCGTTCTTTTTCACTTAAAAAAAAAATTGTATTAAGACTTTTACTGAATTTTGAACAGACATTGAGACCTGGTGCTCTTCCCCTTTTTGAAGGGAGATGGTGCTCCTAGCATTAAAAGGCAGACATCAAGGAGCTTGCGACTGAAAAGACACCACAGATACTCCTGGTCTCTGTTTTCAAATGTCCATTAAAATATGGCTGAGAGACATCCAGTGTTCCTGGGGATAATGGGCAACAGATCCTGGGTGGCAGTAAGAGCAATATATACATTCCATCAGAAATCTGAAACATGTAAACAGACAGACAGAAATTGTCAGAGGGATGTGAGAAACTTGTAAATTAACAACAAATGCAGGGAGAGGAAGTCCAGAACAAATGCACTGATGTTTTTCACAACCATGGAGGAGTTTAATCCACTGGTTTAAAAAACATATGGTACACTAAACATTAGATGGGTAATAGGCTGAGAGATACTTGGCAGTGGCCCATGGAAATATAAACACAAGGCATTTGTTTCATTGTGTTTCTTTTTTGTTAAATATTTACTTTTTGTGCTTTTCCAGGATAGAGTTTTTCATCCCGTACGTATACCAAGATACCTTTCCAAAATCAGACTTGTGGGGCATCACGCTCAGGGTTACTAGTTTTGTTCCAGTGGACCTTTGTTGTGATTTAGGCTTTTTTCCTGAAGGAAAAACAGCATATCCATCTTCTCTCCCCACCCACCCAAGCTGCTCACACTCCACCACTATATTTGATAGTCTCATCAGCAAAGACTGTCAATAACAAGGACTGGATGGGTTTGGAAAACTGCAGCTGCTTACTACTACCTTTTTGCATGGTCTGGGTCATCTAGAAAGCAGACAGGCTTGAACTTCATGGCTACATGGATCAGGAAGGTAGACACACATCCTTTCCCCAGTTCACTCTGATACTGGCACGAATGTTTTGGAGGCAGCTTGGGAAGTGCTCAGCTCTGTGAAACTCTGTGACATGGAAAAGGACTGGGAAATTAGAAAAAGCGCTTTCACCAGTATATCCATTTCCAGTTTTGGTACGTGCTGCAAGTCTTGCTCTGTGGATTTTCAGTGCCAGGCAGGAAGACTGGATGGATGTCTGTGTGTTTTAAAGGATATGTGATCTAAGACTTTGGGTGTGTCAGGAAGCATGGGATTTGGAGGGCAAGTGAGGGAACTGTGAGAGGTGGTAATGCTACCTAGAAAGTCAGGAATTTACACAAGGTCCTTCCTCATAGTCCTGAGACTCCATAGCTTCTCTTATCCTTTCACTTTTCTGAAATCCTTCATGCTATGTGGAATTCACACTTTGTGCATGAGGGCCACAATTACCTTTTGGCCTCCCCACAGAAATATCAAGCAGGTATAGGAGCATTTACTTTTAGTGTCTTCTTACTTTGAGGGGAGTTGCCATGAGTCATAATTAAGGCAAGAGCAAGTCAGAATTAAGGCAAGAGGCAGAATTAAGAGCAGACAAGGGGAAAATAGTGGTTTTCTTTTTCCTTTTTTTTTTTTTTTATATATATCCATTTTCTGCCTACACTGACAGAATGTCCTGTGATGGCACTTAAGTATTTATCTTGTGTATACCCCAGCAGGTAGACCCTGTATGTATGGCCATGGAAGGAGGTGTATTTGACAGGCCAACAGACCAGAAATCTTTGGGAGGGGACTTTAAGAGGGATTGAGCATAGGCTGGTTTTATTTTCTGATTTATTTATTTTTGGTAAAATTTACTTACCTTATAATACTTGCATTTTCTCTGAGATTGATACACCCACAGAATCATGTTGAGTGATGCTGAATCATTTCAGCAGAAAACTGCAGATGCCCAAGCCATGGACCCAGTCCTTTCCTGCATTTCCATAGACTTTCTATGAGCAAAGTAAATGTGTCTCTGCAGATTCTGGACCTGCAAAAGTATCAAATTCAAAACATGGTCTGAATGACTGTGAATATAATGGACAATTTCATAACATTTCTAATGACTCTTTAGTGTAACAGAGATGCAAATCTGGAGTAAGAGCAGGTGTTGGGAATGGTGAAAGGAAGAAAATTGATTTTGTCTGTCGAACGATTCCCTACATGTTGGGAAACCTTCTTTAGTTAAGCACATTCTTCCGTGTGGCTAGTTGACATTTTTCAGTGCAAAAACATCTTGCTTGTATACATATTTTCTGTCCTTTTTTTTTTTTTTTTTTTGAAGAATATTCAAACAACACTTAACTGATGTAGATATTATTCTGTCAGTTAAGAAATAAAACTTTGCTTGTGCCGAGACTGGAAAATAAGTGAATGTCAAATAAACACAGAAGAAGTACATTTGTTAATATTTATTTCAACATTCTTCATCCATATCACATCTTACAGAGAGGAAAAAAGTTAGTTAAAAGAAAGGACTACGGAACATATTTGACTCCACAGGGGGTATTTCTTCTTCCCTGTTGCCTTTTTCATCTGTATCTCATAAAAGTTGCAAGATAATCTAGTCCTTTCTTCTATTGAATTTATGGACAATTGCAGAAGTCATAGCAAAACTGGTTCAGCTGATGGAAAGCTAAACACTGTAATGTTCATACACAGACAGAGGAAGCAGGAGGGAATGTTGCCCAGCAACAGGCATGAACACTCATTTACTAACACTTTAATATTTCACCACTTTTTTTGGCTCATCTTTCTCTTGGATAGTTTCTTCATTTGTAAAACATGTCTCCCTTCACAAAAAATATATGTGGTGGGAAGAATAAAGTGACGTAACACTGTAACGTTTTGCTTTAAAAATTGCATTTAAGATAATAAAATAATAAATAAATAAATAAATAAATAAATAATAAAAATAGTAAGTTTTGACATTCAATAAAATGCTTTTAATACAAACAAAGGAAAAGGTGTATCTCTATTAGCTATATGTAGTAATTATTTTGCTTCTCAACAGGATCTCCACCATTTTATGTTTATCCATTCTGTAAGAATGTCTTAATATGCCTCAGATTTCTATGCATACATTTTTATTAGTAAGGTCCTCTAAAATTATTATAATTTTTAATATAAAATATTTTAAGTAATTTGAACATTTTTTGAATTAGCAGATAAATAATTCTTGGCTGTAACAAACCTTAACCAGAAGTGTACAGATGAATTTTCCAAAAGTCTGCTCTTTCACTGGTAATACACAACAATTTTGACATACGACCTGATCTTAATGCCATTTATATATGTGGCACAGCTGTAAATGTGCGAAGAAGAATGGTTGGTTTAGGACAAGTTCAAGTTTAGGTCTTCTCATGCACATTTTCCACTGAGGTTCCAAGAGTAATTTTACCAAGTTTCAGTATGAAGCAGTTTGGTGGCTCTGTTTTCACCAGACCACTTGCATCTTGAATGCAACCTTCAGAGCAGAGGTGTGTGAAGATGAGGTCTAGCTTCACAAAGATATTAGGAAGTAGGTTAGAGGCACAAAAGAGACCTCACTTATTTGGGATCTTAGTAAGGCCCGGGCAAAACTGCTGTTCGATCCAGACAGATCAGAGTCTATCACTTAGTAAGAAGACAGCAAACTGCTTGAGTCATGTCAGCCCTTCTTGGTGGGATGTTTTGCCACTGACATCTCAGCAGTGTGGTGGAACACCAAAGAAATGCAGAGGAATAAGCAATTCTATCATCTCTCAAGATCATACCTTCAGAGCAGGGCCAAGGCATTTTGGTTGCTGATGTGCGTTATTGGGCTACCACCCAAATTCTCAGGCTGATCATTTATGGAAACACTAATTTGTAACAGATGAACCTCTTGTTTCTTAGTTGTTAGTAGAGAAATACAAGGTAGTTTGGAATTTCATTATCTAGGCCCACCATGCATTGCCATACTGCCAAATTACATTTTTTCCTCTCATTATATGACGCTCATCCATATGACATCATATAAGATGCACAGTGTGAAACTGAGTTTAAAAAGAAAGATCAAATATAGGTTAAAATTTGGTTGTCATTTGGAAAGTATACTAAATAAATAAACACTAAATTCTCTTTTCTTAAAAAGCGTAAACTCTACAGAGAGCTTATTTTGAGCTACATGCTGAGTATATGTTAAAACAACTCTACAGGGCTAATTGAATCATTATTTAGATGTCTATGGATGTTGGAACTGTAAATCCAAACCAAAACTCCGTTTTATTTTGTGTGCAAATGATGCAACTTCTAGCATAAATTAAATGCCATTTTTTTTCTTTGATTGTTTCTCAGATGTATTTGGACCATATGTAGGGAGCCTACTGCATCCTAAATATAAACCCTATAGATGCTGTGAAGAGGCAGGATTGAAGAATGTGCCAATAGGCACGAGAAGACTAATCACTGTCAGAAGGACCAGGAATAACAGAAAAGCTTACAGAACAGCCCTGTCTACTTTTTCCCATAATAAATTGAGTCAGTCTCCCAGGCTGCCATCCACTTCTTCTATCTTTCTCCATGGGAAATTATCTCTGGGAAAGGGATTTTTCTTAAAGCGAGTTATAAAAGCCATCAAGAAAATCATTTCACTCTTAGCCGCCATTGACAGGCAGTTGCTTTTCTGGAGGGAGCTCCTGCAGCATTTGTAGATGCTGTTTCATGCTGGTGTTGCCAAACCATCTGCATTCTGATACGGGCAGCTTGTGAATGTCAAGCTAATTAGCCAAGGCTAATGTCTGGTTTCCTGTAGAGAGCTTTTGTGGAGTAATTACCTTCCTTGAGGTCAAACTGCTGTAATTACAGGTCTTTAACTAATCGAGATAAACAGCCTTTGAATTCTTGCAGTGAGTCAGTCAATCGCTCTAACGGACTTTTATCTTAACCTACAACAATATAGGGTATTATGACAGGTGATAGCAATGCTTTTTGTTTATATGGGATCTAAACAATAACAGATTTCAATAAAGCCACATAAATCATTAACATCTATTAAAGTCTCTGCCTAGGCATATGAGCAAAGTCATTGTTACTTGCTTTTGAAGGTAGATGTTCATACTTAAATAAACCAGAAAGTAGGTATTTTCGCAGAAGTAGAGATAACAGGAATAAGATCAAGAAGAAACTGCTCTCACTCTAATTTCTTGCTCTTTGCCTGTTCTTATTCCTTTCTTTTAATAGTAATACCGAATTGTTCTTTGAAGCATAGTAACGAGGTCATTTTAAAGTAACAACCCTCCAAACAGCCTGTTTCCCCACATTTCCCCAGCTTGTGTGTTTTCTTTCCTCTGTGTCTCCTTTGCACCTCACACCTTTCCTTGAGGCTCAGATATTTGGGGCTACTATGGGAACGCTGTCCATCTAACTTCATTATTTCTAAGGTTAAATCTCTGTAGAATTTCCTCTTCAGAAACTGTTAGTTGCTTTACCTCCCCTTCCACCTTCACTAGGGTGAATAAAGACACTAATATAATATTCCCTTTTGCCAATAAACAAATAAATAAAATCAAAACAAACAAGTAAACCAACAAGAACACAACAGAACCCCAAAACCCCAGTACACCAAGAGCCTGCACAAATGAAGAGAGTGAAACTGGGTGTGAAGAGAAATTAATGGAGGCTTCCCCATCATCTCCTGCATGCTTCAGCACAGTTTAGAAGTGCATAACAAGTTTAGGTAACTTATTTCCCTTATTTTAGTAATCACTGTACTACTCGATTACTAGAAACACATGTAAGTTTGGTTTGGATTCCTGCCACAGGTCAAAACCAATATTTGGGAATGCCCTTAATAGCAATCTATTAGCCAACTGCCCAACAAGGAAGAAAAGAATATCCATACTGCTGCTACCACTTAATTGGCTTTTTGTATCTAATCAATTAAATTTGCACATTTCTATTTTTTCTCTGTTTGTTTTAACAAACAAACTGAGTAAAGCATAATTAAAGCTTTACAGCAAATAAAAAAGTGTTTACAATGTTAGGAACTCTGGCATGGTAACTCATGATCAGACTATATTCTGTTTCGGGAAAGAATATGACCTACATAAGGAACTAGTTTAGCAGAAATTTGGTAGTCATGTATGTAAAGTGACAAGAAACAGCACTTTAGTTTTATTAGTTTTACATACATGACACTCAGTGTGAATCTGCTCTTGCTTTTTGTAATCCCTGTCTCACTCTAGGCCCATGTGTAAAAATGCAGTGATAATACTGTGATGTCTTCCCTGACATAACGATACCAATAAGGGCTAGTAAGGGATAAACAACCTCTTATTAATCAGCTGTCTACTCTTTTCCAACCATTTTTCCAAACTCAGAACAAAAGTCTGACTTTTCATCTACACATCTGTGCATATACCTTTGTGTGTGTATTTTACAAAAGCGTATGTTTATGTCTATTATGTCTATTTTTTCTTTCAATTTCTGCTACTTGAGTGTCTCTTCATGTAATGCTATGGACAAGCTATAGTCCAAGGACCCCAGGCAGTACAAAGGTAAAATGTGCCATGCTGGCGTCAAAGACTCGCCCTATGAAAAGACCTGGTGAGGTCAAGGGATATATGAAGCAACACTGGAAGTTGTCCTTGCAGTTCAGAGTTATTTTGGGTGGAATCTGACTAACTCTGGTCTAGATATTGTCTACAAAGTAGACATCTGCTAATGAGCTAGTTATTTCTGAGTGTTTTCATACTCAGCAGCTATCAAGTCAATATATAGTGTGGATTAGGGAAAAAATTGTGCTTTTAAAAAGTAGATTCTGGAATAGTCTGATATCAGCCCACAGAGGGCTTATTTCTCTCCATCATTTGTAACAGGACCATAGAGACCACACAGTAAAAATATATCGGGATAGGAGTGGAGGAAGAGAGCAGTTCTCTCCCTTCATCAGCCCTACTGTGTCTGTATTTGCAACAATAAAGCATCCTCTATGACTGCTTTTCATAGCCGCTATGTTCAATGAGACGTTGGGAACTTTTCTGCATTTACCCTTTGGCAGTACTTTGCCATTGCAGGACGCTGGCAGAGCATTGCAGCCTCACACTGGGGACATATTATATTCGCATCACTTTAAAGCTCCCTAAAGTTGCCAACACAGGCTCTGTGCCTTACTAATGTGCATTGTTCAACAGCAGCCGTCTTGTTCCAGCCTTTCACAAGCTATGCAATGTGGTGACTCTTCTGCTGTCTTTCCCTTCCCACCCCATATACGCTTTCAATCACTGACATTATATTCAAAACAAAAGTATTCAAGAAATTAAAACCAGAATGAATTCCTCAAGTCCAGGATTCAGAACCCAGTTGTAAATGAAACATCTAGTTGTCTTTATACCATTAAAGTGGTATAATGGTAAATAAGAGTTCTCATTTAGAGAGTGATTCATGTGCCAGGGTAGAAAGGAGGTGCATGCACAATGATCCAATTTGAGTCAGCTGTATTAAAATGTTCCAGTCTTTGACACGTGCAGGAGTTTCAGCCCCTGCAACAACTTATTTGGGACTTTTAAATAGACAGGGAGCCTAGGCAGTCAAAGAAACAGAGGAAACAGTACTGCAGCATCCACGTTAACAAGAAATGGGCTTGATCATGACGATCTTCCAAGAGCGAGATTTTTGCGCATGACAAATCTGACTCATCCATGGCATAAAATTTCTCTTGTCCTTTGGTGACAGGGGTGAAGAACTGACCATGGTTAGTGCAATTGTAAAAGCAAAATTAATTCCAGCATTTTCCAGTATAACAGCAAATTCCCAGAGTATTTCATCTGGAAGCAGCCACAAAGCTCATACAGTGACTGAATACAGTCTTTGATTTCAACCCATCTGCCTGCTGGCAAAACTGAGAACCCCACCAAATGTATAGACCCACGAATATCACAGAGCACTTGAGGTTTCTTCTTTTAATCTGCCTATGCCAATTCCAAAGAAAACCTATGAGTCTATTGTTCTCTAGAAAACTCTGGGAAAACACAGTAAAAGCATATTTCTAAGTAGATCCACTAGCTGGGTAAGTAACTCTCCACTGAATTACTGTTATTAATATGAGAAGAGTAAACATTTAATAGTTACAGCAACACGTTAAGAGAGAGATGAACTGGAACTGATTCTTTACATCTGCTCTGACTTTCCCCTGATTGTTAGGAACCTAACACCTTCTCTCTTCCTCACTTCACACTTTTCAGTCTCCCAGAGGTATAGGGAGACTTTTCCCACTTCTGCAAATCTGAGTAGAAGGTGTTGTGTGTGCAAAGTAGTGTTTCTAAAAGAAAAAAGATGGTGATTCAGTTTCTGGGAGCAGAAGGAAGTGCTTTTGTTTGACGTTGAAACAGGTGTCCAGGCATTGCATTTATAGCCTGATACACACTTTTAGTCACAGTTCACAGTAGAAGAAAACACTAAAATAACATGTTTTTCTAATTTACAGACATCAAAATTGAGAGTACAATTTAAAAGGTGCAAGTAGTTATTTGTCCTTTCCATTTAGATAGTGTATTTGAAATTCTCAAGTTCAGACACATCTGCATTTAGCTTTGTATTGAACCAGATGTTTGTCTTGTACCAACTGTGGACATAAGGCTGCATCCCCTCAAGTTTGGGACTCTCTTAAAATCATTTTTTTTTTCTTTCATTTGCTTGTTTGTTTGTTTGTTTCCTCAGTGGAATGATAGCTGTATCGTAGGCCTTTTCCTGCTGATAAGCTACTCCTAGAAGATGCTTCTGAGTAAACAGGATGTTTTCCTGCATACTACACTAACATCTTACCTCAAATGTACAGTTGTTTTTTAAGCCACAGCATAGAAATGTATATTCACAGTCTTGGGTGTGGAGCATGTATTTGTTGGCAGAGGTACTAAATGACTAAACTTAATGCTCAGTGCCTAACGAAGTGCAAACTTCTCAGAGACTTTTCTGAATATCTCTAAGCTCTAAGACAATATGCTTTGCTCAAAGGTAGCGAGTTGTGAAAATTTTACTTGTTATCTTCCTGGAGTCATTACTTATTTGGGGAGCTAGCACTTAATTTGTGTATAGTCACACCTGCCAGAACGACCCTCTGAAACTCACACCACCCCTGAACAGAGTGTGTTTGAAAGCCTTCCAGAGTTTGGCCAAGGACCCCATCAATCATGGGAATGACAGGGTGTTTGGATAAGAGAGCTGACGGGCTTGCTCTCCCCGTCTGGTGTGCCCTCCCCTTCTCTCATCTTAAACCAAAAGTCCTTGAAAATACACCAGCTGTTGTTGGGGAGTAGGACCTGACAACAATTTTCCAACTGTTGTTTCGAGAATGTGGTAGAGATTTAAAAGCCACTGTCACTAATGAAACACACAGAACACAGCCCTGTTTCTCTCATAATCAAAGAAAAGGAAAAAAAGGCCAGCTATTGAGAACACTGCAATTAAAAATAAAAGCTGAAACAATAGCTTTGGGCAAATGTGATGTTGTCACCGCACATCCTGCTTTACAGACAGTCCACGCAGAGTGGGACAGTAAAGAAAGGTCCAAAATTGGAGACAACACCAAGCAAAGCGTGCAGGCTGGCATAGTCCAAGTCTGCCTCCAGTGGGCAGGCTGGAGCGAGGAGAGGAAGGAAAGCAGTGTTGACACATAGATCCTCTACCATAGCTTTTTCACAGTAGCTTACCATAGGGAAGTGGAAGACAGCTTCCAAGAAATATCTTGCTCTCTGGGTGGGCCAGCCCCGCACCACACATAACTTTATTGCGTAGGGCTGCAAAGTTCAAAGGAAGCTCTGGGAAAGGGGAACTGTGGCTCACAGTGCTGAGCCCAATCTGCTGCACCACACATGGCTAAAGTACACATTATCAGTAATCAAGGGAAGGACCTCCCTGAAGCACAAATGGCAGTGGGGTACCCTTCTATAAATATCCTGAGAAATAGCAGAGTTTCCCTTTCCAGTTGCCCGAGTGACTCCACCTCCTTTGATAGCTTGCAAATGTTTCCTTGGTTTTAGTAGTTACCACCGTCGCGTGCGCTGTAGATCAAAAACAAGTGCATGGGAAAAGGGAGCTAAGCACAATAGGCGTGGGTTGAATTGTATGCAGTAGGAACTGTTTTGGGGTTGTGGTTGTTCCCTTCCCTTTTTTCCATCCTTCAAATCCCTTTCCTGTTTCAGTTATGTTCTGATTTCCTATACTTAGAGCAACTTAATGCCAATTCCAGCTCTCAGCCCCAAGGAATTAAACCCTTACACACAGACTGATAAAAGACAGTTTTAACCTGGCCCTTTTTCTCCTGCTGCAGGCAGCAGGGAAATAGAATCCTACAAAAGCCTCCAAGCCAATTCAATACCACCTGTAAAGCTCCCTGGCATTCAATCAATCTTTCTAGGGCTGCATATTCCATTCTGAGCTTTGGATTTGGATGGTTATGACCACAGTCCATAGGAGAATTTGGCCTGATACCTTTCCATCAATCATCATAAAATCTGGTTCAGAGTCCAGCAGAATTATGTGAGTTCACATCTATTTAAAATGGTGCAAAGTGCCAATAAAGCATGAAATATGAAAAATATGCCTAAAGACATACTTGGGTACTTTAGAAGAAGAAACAGCAAGGAGTTCCCCTGGAACTAATATCTTTGTTCCCTAATGTAAAGAGAGGTAGGAAAATCAGTAACAATATTGCATTTACAGTATCAAAGTTAATCAGATGTTGCATATGTTAGAAAATTTAAGAAAAAAATCAACAAATTACACAAATTGTGGTCTATCGACAGACCAATTTATGATCTGTTCCTTGCATGAGGTTACAAGTGAGCAGTTAGGAGACTCACTGCTAAACATTTGCATTCAACACTCCAATTATTCTTTCTGCCTCTGTGCAAATCAGATACACTAATTCACTGGTGGATCAGCTCTAGGTAACTCTTTATCTCCCTTGAACAAGGTACCAGGGAGTGCAGAATCTTCAGCAAGTTGTCTACCCTTTTTGGATAACTAAATAACTTACGGCTACTAGATTTCGTGAAGCTTACTCATCTGTGGACATAAACTAAGTCCTAAATAGGATTTTTCCATCATTCCTCCAGTTCTTTTTCATCAGTTCCTCTTTTTTTTTTCTTTTTTCTTTTTTTTTTTCTTTTTCTATTTCTGGTGGATACACTGTTTCACAGTGTTCTGCTGGCTATTCTGATCACAGAATGGTTTAGGTTGGAAGGGTCTTCTGGAGGTCATTTGGTCCAATGCCCCATGCTCAGTCAGAGCCACCCAGAGTAGGTTGCCCAGAATCATATCCAGGCAGCTTTCGAATAACTTCAAGGTGGGAGACCCCACAGCCTCTCTTGGTAACATGTCACCTGCAGAGTAAAGAGGTGTTTCCTCATGTTCTGACAGTACCTCCTGTCTTCCAGTTTGTGCCTATTGCCTCTTGTCCTGCACTGGGCTCCTCTGAAAACAGCCGGGCTATGTACTCTCCCTTCAGATATATACACCGACAAGACACTTTCCCTCCCAACCCCCCCCCACCCCAAGGCCTTCTCTTCTCTGGGCTAAACAGTCCCAACTCTCTCAGCTGGTCCTCATAAGAGAGTTGTTCCATTCCCTTAGGGATCTTTGTGGTCCTTCATTGGACTCTATCCAGTTTTTCCATGTCTCTCTTACACTGGGTGACCCAGAACTGTACACAGAACTCCAGGTGTGGCTTCACCAGCACTGAGTAGAGAGGAAGGTTCACTTCCCTCAACATGCTTCATCCATAGCATACTAACAGATGACACTGGAGGGAAGGGATGCCATCAAGAGGGACCTGGTCAGGCTTGAGAGGTGGGCCTGTGTGAACCTTATGAAGTTTATCAAGACCAAGTGCAAGATCCTGCACCTGGGCTGGGGCAATCCCAAGCAGAAATCCAGGCTGGGTGGAAAATGGATTGAGAGCAGCCCTGATGAGAAGGACATGGGGGTGCTGGTTGATGAGAAGCTGAACATGAGCTGGCAATGTGTGCTTGCAGCCCAGAAAGCCAACCGCATCCTGGGCTGCATCAAAAGCTGCATGGCCAACAGGTCACAGAATCACAGAATCACAGAATCGTCTAGGTTGGAAGAGACCTCCAAGATCACCTAGTCCAACCTCTGACCTAACACTAACAAGTCTTCCACTAAACCATATCACTAAGTTCAACATCTAAACATCTCTTAAAGACCTCCAGGGATGGTGACTCAACCACTTCCCTGGGCAGCCCATTCCAGTGCCTAACAACCCCATCAGTAAAGATGTTCTTCCTAATATCCAACCTAAACCTCCCCTGGTGCAACTTTGGCCCATTCCCCCTCGTTCTGTCGCCAGGCACGTGGGAGAATAGACCAACTCCCACCTTGCTACAGCCTCCTTTAAGGTACCTGTAGAGAGCGATAAGGTCGCCCCTGAGCCTCCTCTTCTCCAGGCTGAACAATCCCAGCTCCCTCAGCTGCTCCTCGTAAGACTTGTTCTCCAGACCCCTCACCAGCTTCGTCGCCCTTCTCTGGACTCTCTCAAGCACCTCGATGTCCTTCTTGTAGCGAGGGGACCAAAACTGAACACAGTACTCGAGGTGCGGCCTCACCAGAGCCGAGTACAGGGGGACAATCGCTTCCCTAGACCTGCTGGCCACACTGCTTCTTATACAAGCCAGGATGCTGTTGGCCTTCTTGGCCACCTGAGCACACTGCTGGTTCATATTCAGCCCACTATCAACCAATACTCCCAGGTCCTTCTCTGTCAGGCAGCTTTCTAACCACTCATCTCCCAGCCTGTAGCTCTGCTTGGGGTCGTTGCGCCCCAGGTGCACGACCCAGCACTTGGCCTTGTTGAACTTCATACAGTTGGCCTCAGCCCATCGGTCCAGCCTATCCAGATCCTCCTGCAGAGCCTTCCTTCCCTCGAGCAGATTGACACACACACCTAACTTGGTGTCATCTGCAAACTTACCGAGGGTGCACTCAATCCCCTCATCCAGATCATCGATAAAGATATTAAAGAGGACTGGCCCCAGTACTGAGCCGTGGGGGACTCCACTAGTGACCGGCCTCCAACTGGATTTGACTCCATTCACCACAATTCTTTGGGCCCAGCCATCCAGCCAGTTTTTAACCCAACGAAGTGTATGCCAGTCCAAGCCAAGAGCAGCCAGTTTCTTGAGGAGAATGTTGTGGGAAACAGTGTCAAAAGCCTTACTGAAGTCAAGGTAGACCACATCCACAGCCTGTCCCTCATCCACCAAGTGTGTCACTTTGTCATAGAAGGAGATCAGGTTCGTCAAGCAGGACCTGCCTTTCATAAACCCATGCTGACTGGGCCTGATCGCCTGGTTGCCCTTCAAGTGCTGCATGATGACACTCAAGATAATCTGCTCCATGAGCTTCCCTGGCACTGAGGTCAAACTAACAGGCCTATAGTTCCCCAGGTCTACCCTCCAGCCCTTCTTGTAGATGGGCGTCACGTTTGCTAGCTGCCAGTTGACTGGGACCTCCCCTGATAGCCAGGACTGCCGATAAATGATGGAAAGTGGCTTGGCCAGCTCCTCCGCCAGTTCTCTCAGTACCCTCGGGTGGATCCCATCCAGCCCCATTGACTTGCATACATCCAAGTGCTGTAGCAGGTCACCAAACATTTCCTCGTGGATAGTGAGGGCCACATCCTGCTCCCCATCCCCTTCCACCAGCTCAGGGTACTGGGTATCCAGAGAACAACTGGTTTTGCCGCTAAAGACTGAGGCAAAGAAAGCATTAAGCACGTCAGCCTTTTCTAACTAAGTTTCCCCCTGCATCCAGTAAAGGATGGAGATTCTCCT
This sequence comes from Cygnus olor, assembly GCF_009769625.2. NCBI lineage: Eukaryota > Metazoa > Chordata > Aves > Anseriformes > Anatidae > Cygnus > Cygnus olor. The sequence continues at coordinate 44,207,593 of NC_049198.1, read as the reverse complement.
TAGTCCTCCTTTTTGTGTTGATGTATTTGTAAAAACATTTTTTTGTTATCTTTAACGGCAGTAGCCAGATTGAGCTCCAGATGAGCTTTGGCCTTTCTAATTTTGTCCCTGCACAGCCTCGCAACATCCTTATAGTCCTCCCGAGTGGCCCACCCTCTTTTCCAAAGATTATAAACCCTCTTCTTTCTCCTAAGCTCGAGCCACAACTCTCTGTTCAGCCAGGCCGGTCTTCTTCCGTGCCGGCTCGATCGAGGGAGGTGATTCCCCACCTCTCCTGTGCTCTCAGGAGAACCCACCTGGAGTACTGTGTTCAACTCTAAAGCTCCCAGCATAACAAAGGCATGGACCTGTCCAAGTCCAGAGGAGGGCAACAAGGATGATCAGGGGGCTGGAGCAGCTCTCCTATGAAGAGAGGCTGAGGGAATTAGAATTGTTCAGCCTGGAGAAGGGAAGGCTCCAGGGAGACATTATAGTGGCTCCCAGTACCTAAATTGTGCCTCCGGGAAAGCTGGGGAGGGACTCTGTCAAGAATTGTAGGGAAGGGCAAATGGTTTTAACCTAAAAAGAGAGAATTTTTGATAAGATATTAGGAAGAAATTCTTTACTCTGAGGGCAGTGAGACACTCAAACTGGTTGCCTAGAGAAGATGTGGATGCTCCATCCCTGGAAGTGTTTAAGGCCAGGTTGGCTGGGGCTTTGGACAACCAACTAGTGAAAGGTGTCCCTGCCCATGGCAGAGGCATTAGAATTGATCTTTAAGGCCCCTTCCAATCCAAACCATTCTGTGATTCTATGATTCTCAGGTGACATCTACTAGGATATGGGGAAATGACCTCAGTTTGCACCAGGGGAGGTGTAGCTTCGGTATCAGGAAGAATTTCTTCACAGAAAGGGTGGTTAGGCATTGGAACAGGCTGCTCATTGAGGTGGTGGAGTTGCTGTCCTTGGAGGTATTTAAGGGACATGTGGATGTGGCACTTAGGGACTGGTGGACTTGTAGTGTTAGGTGGGTGTTTGGAGTTGATCTTGAAGGTGTTTTCCAATGTAAATTATAGTATGACAATATGATTCTATGATCCTGTGATGTGGGCTTAAAACATTTAGAAGCCCTGTGACGACTTTGAGATTCATGGAATCATAGAGTGGCTCGGGTTGGAAGAGACCTTAAAGATCATCTGGTTCCAATCCCTGAAAAGATTGCATTTTGGGAATATCTTCCTCCAGTTTTAGATCAGATTTAAACAAAGGTATTGTAGACCACTGCAGGTCATTCAGCTCAACCAGTTAATTTTAAAAATTTTGCATGCTGATAGGGATGGAGTTAATCTGGATTCATATGTAATTTATACAGGGGAATGGCAGAAAGAGAACATACCTTAAAAGCTCCCATAAAATGTAATGGAGGCCTTACTGACATCCCCTAGTAATAGGGGATTATATCCTTATTACAGAATGGGAAGATTCAGGAGATTTATGAAGGGTTCTTGCCTCTTGCTTGATAGTCACCTCACACTGCTGCAGAACATGGTCCTGATCAGCGCAGCAGATCATTTCCATCATAGTGGATTAGGTGGAAGGGTTGGGTGGTTTCTCAGATCACATCTGAAATGTATTTGATCACATCTGAAATCTGAAAGCGTTTCTTTTTCTGTATGGGTCAGAAATGGAATTAGAATTTCTTGAAGATAGCTTTACATCTGAAATTTTTGGGGACAAGCAGTGAAGACTCACAAGGATTACCTTTAAAAAGTGAGGTTTCCATTATTAATAATTTACGAGAACAGTCCCCTCATGTCTTCTGCCTGTTATGATGACATTAAGTCCTACAAAATCAGATAAGGTGATTTAAGGCCGGCCTTGAATCTACCTCTGATTCCAAGCTCCAATTTTGCCTCAAATATTGTCTTGAACCTACTCCAAGTCTGCCTGTTTGGGCCCCATGTCTTCCACATGGTATGCATATGTGGTAGATCGTTAGGTAGAAGTAGTGATAAAAATAGGCCTGTTAAATATCCCTTTCATTAGGTACATCCTACTGAACAATCACATGGACATATTAAAGTTATTACAGAAGATATTATATACCTGCAAAATAAATACTGCTTACAAAAAGTATAAATTAAATACTCTTTATTATTACTCTTTGAGCAAGCTTTCTAACACAGCCAAGGTCTTTTCAGTTCTCATACCCACAAACTTTCTTTCATATTTAGCAGGAAAATAAATAAATGGCAGATGCCAGAGATCTCTTCCTAGAAAAACAGTTCTCCTTGGCTCTGTTTTTACCCCCAAGCCATAATACTTAGATACACATTGACAAACTCTATCCATTGCCATACTTTATCTATGCCAGAATTATCTATGCTAATACTGTAACTTAATCAGAGTTATATGGCTGCCAATTTTTTTTCAAATACATTCACAATACAACCTTGCTAATAGGGACAGTAACTGCTGTAAAGTCTCTTCTACTGAGTTCAAAAAGCTTTCAGGCTAACATGCAAATTCATTACAGCACTTTAATTCCTCCGTTACAAGAATGTGATTATCCTCATATTACAGCACACCTTTATGAGCACATTTCATTCCTGTGGCCAAGGTACAAAATCTTTTTTGTCCCTTACAGAAGTTAGCACAGCTTTTAGACAGACTTATTATGGCATAACTGACTTCTATTTATATGCTTACTGCTGAACAAAGGTGTAGTAGAGACAAAAACCATCTTTAAATACTCAAAAGGGTTTAAAATTTTGTACCATTGAAGTTAATACTCTCAGTATCAGTAAAGAGGTTGTGTAAATCTTTGTTGGATAAGGAACTGCACACTTTAAAATGAAGTGTTCCTCTACAGCTTTTGTTGCATTTATATTTTCCAAACTAAGTTGGCCAAGGTTTTTTCTTCTGTATTTCTACTTGACCCATGGCCTTGAAAGAAATACTGTAAAGGAACTGAAATTCTATAATCATTTCCCCCTGCTTTTATATCACTTTAGTACTTAAAAAAGATAGAGTTGATAAAAACATAGAGGCCTTCTAAGGTTTCCTGCAGACATACTTTACAGGTTTGATCATGATGTATTTTTCAGGTACAGTTACTCTTTTCCTCAATGGCTCTGATGTTATCTTCATCCTGTTATAGACTCTTATCGTTGAGGGATGAAATATCAGTTGATCTCGTTGCAAGAATTACATGCTCTGTCTTTCCATGGAGTGAACCCGGTTATGACTTATACTTTGTGAATGACCTTCTAACATGGAAACAGCATGTGGGTAGCAAATGGAATTAAAAGGGTTATCTTCAATTAATGCTAATAAAAGAAAATAAATTAGAGGTACCAACTGCTTCATCCTGGTTTACAAACCTACCTTAACTCTGACTTGACCATCTAACGTGCCTTTTTTTGAAGAAGTCATGTAGTAGAAAAATCTAATTTCCCTTTGAGTGAAAGTACAAATACATAGAGAATACGTTAGCTGAGCCACGAAAATCTAGATTAAGAAGAAGAATCATCAAACTGCAGAAAACATCTTTATGTGATGTTTGGATATAGGTGTTCAGCTGTGATGGTGCTGTTCTGACCTCAGCATGGATTTCACTGGCCTGAGAGTAAAGGGAAAATGGATTATTTTCATTGGAGAGATGAGAAGAAATTAAAAAAATAAGCTGCACAGGGAGCTTACTATTTTAACACATATTTTAATTTCTGTTATCTATGATATATTTAGAAATTCAGGAAAAGTTATCCTATTTCTATAGATTTCTCCTTCAGTGAACTTCTGTCTCTTCTGTCTTTTTTTTTTTTTTCATGTGTTATCTCCTTTATAGTGCACCAAGAGCACTTAGAACAGTGATGAGCACACAATTTCAAGTGCACTGACATTGGCAATTCACATTAGTATAGAGGTGTGTAGGAGAGGAGAGAAGACATAGATTTGATTTGGGGCAGTGAGATGTATGTGAGTACAGGAGTCTGGATGCTTCTAGGATAAAACGAGTGTGAATAGCACAAATTAATTTTTGCCGTTTAGGGCTTAGGTCACTCCCTTTTTTCTATATTCCACCTTAAACTACTCAGTTCTTTTTCAGCTCTTCCCTTCCCGCTTTCCTTTTGTTAGGTCATTCACTGGATGATAGTGCTTTAGCACCATTTTGGTTTAGGAAAATACACAAAAAAAGTATTAGTAAGGAAAGCAGGGCACACTCCTTTGCCTCCTGTCTTTGAAGAAAGATGTGCCTCATTCTAGGACACATCCAAGCACCAGGCTCAGCACAAAAGTGACTCTCAGGAATACCGCAGTCAGAGATAACCTGGAGGCAGTATAGGGGCTTTAACAGACTCTTCTGACTTGAAAAAATATTTTATTTATTTATTAAGAGAGAAACTATTAATTAAGAAAAGAATGGTGCCTTTTTATTGCTTTGGTCAGAGTAGCAGCCCTTTCTGCCTCTCATGATGTCCCTCAGGACAGTTGTGAGATCCCTGGATGGGGAGTGCTAAATCAGCGGTAATTACTGTGCTATGTAGTGCCATAAGGATCATATAACAAGTGCAGTCTCAGTAGCTGTTAACATCTTCTCCGAAACTCCATTTCAGTAAGGTGCTCACTTCAAATCTTTATTCTTGCTTTAGTCTTTCAAAGTGTGTGTGGATTTTTTCCTTGGCACATTCTCCCTAATGGTAAGATTCATATGATAACTCCCAACTTGTGTTGATTTTACTGTACCTTTTATGTACTTCAGTTTGCCAACTACACAGCTTGCCATAACAGAGCTTAGTATCTATTCTGAGTAATCAAAAAGAAATCTCTTTGTAAACAAACAAAGCCAGACTTGAGTATGTTCACATGAATTTCATTTTACTTGTATCGTCACTAGTTGTTGCTGTTATTATTACTGTTGTTGTTGTTATTATTATTGTGACATTGAAAAAGATGAGTTTTTGTGAGGACCACCAAGAGAATTGTTGCACTCACATCCTACTGGGCTGTAATTTTTTGAGATTCCCCAAGATCCCTCGGCACTTAATCCTTCATGAAATAATATTAAAGTTTTGTTTGGGAGCTGATTATCCACTCGGTTTTTAACTTCCTTTCTACATAGCTTTAGGATAATTTCCTGCCTGATTTTCTTTCTGATAAGTCATAAACCTGGTGTACTGACTGCATACTAAAATTAAATGCCTCTTCACACCTGGGGAAAGAATAGGGGATGTTCTCTTGGTCAAATTACAGTTTGAAAAATTACATCCTACCTTCTTAAATTCCAGCCATACATTCAACTGGATACAGTACTTACCACTTTCTAGCTTAAAATGTAAAAATGCAGTGTGCTTTTAAACAGCTGTTACACTCCACTCTCCCTCCCCTCCAGGTGGCTGCACTTCACTGATGGGTAAAGTGATTTCTGTTTACAGAAAAAGCAGCTTTTATAGTTTGTAAATGGTTTTAGGATCCTTTGGGAGGAAAGGCATGGTGCAGGAATGTAAGCTACTCTGATTCTTGTTAAGAGAAGGGGACAAAAGCCCATAGGAATTAGACCAAAACTAAACTCCTGTAAAAACCTCCAGGTGTGCAGTCTCTCAGAGAAGAAACATTGGGGCAATAAAATGATCAGTTGTGGTTTTAATTGAAGGACTTGAAGTAATAAATAAATAAATAAATAAATAAATAATATAAGCTTGGTAGTGAATAAACTAATGTTTGGGGGTTTTAGGAGAAGGGAGGGAGGAAGGTCCTTGATAAATAGGAGGTCCCACCTTTGTGTGTATACAAGGACAATAAACTTATCTAAAATGTTGATGACCTGACAAAAAATTGTTCCCACTTCACAGTCAGAAGCTGGTTTTCTGCAAGCTCACTCAGACTGCATCATGTAACATTTTCTTTGTAGGACCAAGGAGGTATCCATTTAATCTCAGTCCACTGGGATTTGTTGTGCTGAAGATGTTAATCAATGTCTGATTAACTATGCATGCAAACACAGACAGCCCCCACGGCTGTTAGCTTTGGGCTTTTAACTTAGCCCAGCACCACTGGTGAGCTTTAAATTCTGTCAGCAGCACTCTGAAGAGTCCGTCTGAGAAACAGCCAAAATGCAGGCAGCACATTGGGAATGTTACCAAGTGGGAACTAGACTCTCTACTTTCAGTACAAAATGTTTTCTTCAAATAAATAAATAAATAAATAAGAGAGAGAGAGAAAGAAAAAAGAAAAAAAAAAGGGGTCTGGGATTTGAATAAACTTGTTAGATTTGGATCTGCGAGCTTATGTCATTTTTTCCATGCTTCCCCTCAGAGAAACAGGTTCCACAATTTAAGTAAAGAAGTTCCCTTTTCTTGCAAAAATATTGACATTGACAACATATCCCAGAATCCTCACACTTGCCTCCCTTGTCCTCCCCTGGGCTGCTCGGCTGTGTGGCAGCTGCATGGCTGCTGGCATGGGCACCTGTGCGGCAGGGACCACTGGGACCCCCAGGAGATGCACAGTTGGACTCATGAAGAAGTCACGTGAGCAGGCTCACATTGAAGAAACATTTAGCTAATCAGGTTTAACAGGAAAACATACTGGTGAAGTCTGAAAATAATTTAAATAAGCATTGTGGAGCTACCACGGTATTTTCTGGACGGAGTGCATACACATAGCTTTTACTGATACGCTTGTCTCAGTTTCCCTGAAATGCATTAGCACGCTGCTCCCCAAAGGGACCTGACTCAAGTGTGCATTGGAATTAACTCTGGTTACCTCTCTTAGCTGCAGGTTGCCAGCCTTGCAGGTTGTGGTGGACTGGAAGATCTAACCTGCCTCTCAGCTGCTTTCATTCACAGGTCAGCTATTAGCCTGCTCTGCGGTAAGCTTGTTAATTGGGTTCACAGGGACACAGTGGGCTGTGACCCGTGGTGGTTCACACAGGTTGCTCTGCTGGTTTGCAGCAGGACTAGCAGAGGCCAGCTGAGGCACAGGCTGTCAGCTGGGCCGTATCCTGCCACTGCAAAATCAGGCAAAGAAGCATGAGCCAGGGTGCAGCAGGTATCTGCAGAGGAGAGCTGCAGTGGCTGTCACCGGTGAAACAGTGCTCCTGAGACATTCAGGCCAGAACTGTAAGTGCAGAAAAGAGAAATAAGATGAGTACCACTCAAGTGACAAGATTTTATATGTGGGACCGAACTTGGCTTCAAGGCAACTCCGAGGCAGCTCAAGGTCATCCTGAAGTAAAGGAACCTGAAATCCATCATTTGATAGCAGTTCAGAGAGCAAGTGCACCTGGCAAGTATGGACGTAGAATAAATTTGGCAAGTTTGCAAGGAGAGGTGCAATTGCCTGGTCAGAAGGGCAAATGCTGTTCATCTGGCAGTATGTTGTTTAGCAATGTTTTTTAATTGTACAAGACCAAAGGTGAAAAAAAAAAGCTAATTGGCTGAATTGCCTGACCCAGCACTTGCAAAACCTGTAGCAGCCTGAGGAATTTTTTTTTATTTATTTTTTTATGGCTCACTGTGGCCATCAGGGCTCCATATTAGCCAGGTGTAACTGAAGTATGCCACACTTGACCCCCACACAAGTCTTACAAGGAGTGGCTGAGGGAGCTGGGATTGTTCAGCCTGGAGAAGAGGGGCTCAGGGGCGACCTTATCGCACTCTACAGGTACCTTAAGGGAGGCTGTAGCAAGGTGGGAGTTGGTCTGTTCTCCCATGTGCCTGGTGACAGGACGAGGGGGAATGGGCTAAAGTTGCGCCAGGGGAGGTTTAGGTTTGATATTAGGAAGAGTTTCTTTACTAAAAGGGTTGTTAGGCATTGGAATGGGCTGCCCAGGGAAGTGGTTGAGTTACCATCCCTGGAAGTCTTTAAAAGCCGTTTAGATGTAGAGCCTAGTGATACGGTTTAGTGGAGGACTTGTTAGTGTTAGGTCAGAGGCTGGACTCGGTGATCTTGGAGGTCTCTTCCAACCTAGATGATTCTGTGATTCTGTGATCTCCTGCTTCAGTGGGAAGAATGAGGTGAATCCTAATAAGAAACTTCCACGGCTTCAGTGGATCTCAATACCAGCCATGTCCTCAGGAAACGTCTTGAAAAATGATGCCACTACCCAGGCTTTGGAGCTGCTGTACCATAACCTCACACTGGGCGGATGCTCTTAGAATTTGGTCCAAATCAAACTCATTTAGGATAAAAATTGAAAGAAAAGAATGGTAAGTGGTAGTCTGAACTCATTGTTTTCACCAGTTGCATAAGTTGGAATTGTAACTGTGCCATTCCTTACATCCTCTACAGATAATGAATCTGATCCAGCATGAACAACCATGGCCCTAAGAGGCAAAGTCAACTAGGACCACGTTAGATCATAACTAAGGCCAGGGGATGTTATTTCAGGGGAGGACTTCTTTTACCTACACATAATTCAGTTCTGGTTTGACAATTCACTGCTCCAAGCTGAATATGTTAAAATGTGCCAAAGCTGAAGAGAATAGTGAGAAATTTCACACACACACATAAACGCTCATTCTGAGACTCTGAAAGTGAAAGATTATTTTTTTCGAAGAGGCATTTCATCTCAAAAGACTATACCTGGTTTTAGAGGCAGTAAAGACAAACAGTCCTCAAGAGATACATAGCATTGGGCCTGCCTCAATGAACTAAAAACAGTTATGTGTTTTGTTGTTGTTGTTTTCAAAGAAAATCTTTTTCCTCTTGGGTTGACCCAAAGTGTATTTTTAGCTTGTAGCTGCTTGATTGTCTAAGACAATAGGCATCAGTAATGATGGCCATCTAAGTCCAGTGAGACAGATGGAGATAAGCCCATGGTCATGTCCTGTTATCCACTAGTTCATGCATTGCCAGTGCCTATTACCACAGACTTAGGCAAGAAGTTGCTAAACCTCACCTGACCATGAGTAAGTGTGCACACACATCTCAGCCCCTGGCAAGTGCCAGGTAATTGGTATTTGTTCTTTAGCCATGGGCAGGAGGGAGGGAGGAAGAGTTGCCTAATTGCTCTTTCAGCACTACAAGCTCTTTTAAGAGCTTTTCCACAGCGCAATTTTCTCTCTTGCAGTGGTTTACAATAACCTGGGGCTCATTTGAGTCCCTTTTCTTTCCTTTAGAAGTCATGGAAAACACAGCAATGTCAGCATTTGGGCCTCAGGGGCTGTTGCAGCCTGGGTTGCTGCATGCTCAGATCTCCTTGCAGGATCCTGGACTTCCTCTGGCTGTAGGGGAATCACCCAGGGGGAAACAGCATGCTGCACTGGGACTGGGACCATGCCAGTTTGATCCCAAAGACAAGTGGCAGGGGGCTGGACCTCAGGGTCCATACCAGTGCTGATGGTGAGAGCTGGGGCAGAAAGTACTTCCTGACCACACAGAAGCCTTGCAAGTGCACAACTGTTCTTTTTCAGAAGGAGCCACGAGAGTACTTATAAGCGTTATGAGATGTCCCATGCCTTTCCAGCTGGTGTGGACCAACAGGGAGAAGCCAAGGGGCCGCAGGCCTCCCGTCAGCCACAGCTCAGGCTGGCGCAGGTGCTGCTGCTCGTGGTGGGGCGTCATGGCCACCTCCTCTGCCCACCTCGGCGTGGTGCCTGCATCCCCCTTGCTAGTGGCGCTGTGTAAACCACACGTAGTGGTATTGGTAGGTTGGTTATAAATTAAGCAAACTATATTAAAATTGATTTTGCGTTGCGGGGGGGGAAAGTAAGTTATGAGGTGTTACAGTTGCAAACATTTTGTTTTATACGTTACTTCCAAGAAGAAAAATATTATGCCAAATGAAAAAGAGGTGTCAACCAATCAGACCTCCTGATGCCTGTCCCTTCCTTCAGTAGTAACAGTCCTGTCGTGCTGTTTTACAAGGCAGTAAGCCAGTCACCAAGTAGAGAAACCACCAGGCTGAAGTTCTCCTGGTTTATGCCAGCAAGGGAACCCAATTACAGCCTTGTAAAACAGTGTGACAGTGCTATTATTGCGCTGGGGCTACAGACTGCTTAGACTTTTGAATAAATTTTTCAAAATATTCTCAGAAGCTGGTCAGGTGAGAGCGTCAGAGGCACAGAGTGAAGAAAGCAGAGCAGAGCTTGTGCTTTCTGTGCAAGCTACCATAGATCGGGCCTAGCACAACCGCACACCAGCCCTATGGAGAGCTGGGCCAGCCCTGGCCTGCGGCCTGCCAGCCCTTCCCCTTGGTTGTCAGCTCTTTCTCCTCCTTGCAGACCAGGACACAGACATTTCATGAGAAGGAAGGCCAGGATGCAGGAGGAAGAAGGCAGTTCCCAGAGGGAGCCTGTGTCCAGGTGAGACCTCCTTGTCAGCACCAGCACGTCAATGTAAAACGCAAAATATGTGCATGTCAACACATTGATTACCCAGGGAGAGTCCTGCTAATGGTATACAGGTACCCCCAAAACACATCAAGCACATGCTCTTCTCCAAAGTCTGGAGGCTGGGACAGGACAGCCTGGAGCTCTTCGGTTTTTAAGTTAGCACTAACTTGTCTCCTTAATCTTTGAAAAGTCTTGGTTGCAAAAGAAGGAAAAAATAAAATAAAATCACAGTCCCCATCTGTGGAATCTACATTTGCAGCCATGACTTATGCTCTTGTATGTAAGGAAAAACAAACTGGGAGCAAGCTGGCATTGAAGCAGAGCAGAAGGCAGATTTAACTTGTCTAATATTTGTAAATACAGTGGAGAGGAAATCTCATTGCATTTAATTCCAGGCTTTGCTTGTTTGTTGCCTCCAGTAAATTAAATTTCCAGATAAAATTACCAATGGGCATATGTGAGATTTTTTTTTATGACATCACTACATAAGGAATCTGGCCAAGGTTCAGATAAAATAAACAATACACAAGGAAATCTATTCATTTTAATAGTCTGAATGCAACCATGGATGATGATAGGGAAAGTAAAGCTCAGATGCTTAGAAGCTCAGCAATACTGTTTAAAAAGAAGGGATAATCAAGGCCTACTCACATTGTCCAAAAAAGGATAAGAATGAACTTAGAAGCGGGATTTTGTTCAAGGCCTCAGTGTAATTATATATTTTACATCTCTTTCAACACAACACTTTGTTTGAGCATGGGAACGTTCTAGCAGACTTATAACAATATTTCCATACTGTACATTTATTGTAGCTACTCATTAAGTCAAATTGCTAGCACATGAAGTCATGTGGAAAAAAGAGGGATTTAAGACATAACATTTGCAGGATGCAAACATGAGAAGTGAAGAATTTTTCATCAAACTTTCGTCTGCAGTCAAAGCAAAATTCCAGCGATCATGCAGAGCTGAGTTAAAAGGCGGGAGATATTGCTATCAACTTGAAAATGATTTTTACATTCAATTTCTTAGCACATTACAACTCCCACCAGCCTGGTACCTGCGTATTTGTTTATTGCTACTCATACAAAGCAAAGAAATAAAAGCACATGAGTAAGTCAAGTCACTTCTTCAACTAGTCTTTTGACAATTACAAAAGCACTGTTATTCTCACTCTGACAATGATCCACGTAGACAATCAACTTTGAAGTTTTCTACAAAAGATTGCAAAACATAATGCAGTTAAGCAAAAAGAACTGTTTGGTGTGTGAAGGAAACTTCAGCGATATCTTCTCCTCTCAAAGTCACATCTATGCATGTGTGCAATAATACTTTTACCTTGATTCGTTCACACTACATTCATGCTACATACACGCTACCTTTCCATGCTAATATTTGAATCTTAGTATTTCATTGACTACACCTAAGACTGCCACTTATACTGCTCAGTCTTCACCATCTTCTTTGCTGCTTACCTCTCCCTTTCACAGGTGAACCAACACTAACCTGGTGAACGGGCACAGCATGAAGTCTGGTTCCCAGCTCTCTGAATGAGCAGGCAGTAAGACCAGTTTTTCTTTGTGAACATGCAGTCTTCCTTGAGGGGAAGATATCCACCTGGAAAGCCAGAAACCTGTCCCTCACCAATGCTATTTCTAAGTTGGGGACCAATAAAATGAGCTTCAGCTGGGTGAAGAGGAAAGGAAATGGGGGAAGTAACACCGGATTTGGGCAGGAGAAAAGAAGAACTATGGCAACTATATGTATATATGTACATACACATACATGCATTTTGCAGAGGAAGTGAGACTTGTGAACTGATGGAGTTAAAATACTGGCAGTGCATCCCTGCTGGGGAAAAACAGCTGTAGCAACACCTAGAGAAACAACAGCACCCTCCTGCCTAGCACCTGGGGTGGTCAGTAGTCAGACATTTCTCCTGTTCATCTCATTACTGCGAGACCAAAATATGTAGCTGTAGAAAGGCCCTTTCCACTCCCTAGTGCATATTATTTGTTATTCAGTACAGCAGAAAGGAGAGGCAATAACAGCTGCAGGAGCAATCGTAAGTGTGATGGTGAAGCAGATTTTCTGTAAGGTGAGTCCCTATCTCTCCGAATATTATCGTGTCCCAACATGGACAAATGTAGGAGTGAAAGACCTGTATTTAACAGGGGCAAGCAGGAATTAAATATAGAAAGGAGGTGATCTTACTGAGAAGACTGCAGCTGAAAGGAAGGCTCCTCACTACTTCCACACTCCTGCTCAGGTAGGACTGAAGTTACTGAAGTCCCTGAGCCACAGCAACTGGAAACCTCAAATTAGATGCACAAAAAGAAATGAGAAGCAATGGAGCAAGAAGGTGTACTTGTCTTCCTCTGACCCAAGTAGTGTCACACTAATTGTCATCTGCGTAAGTAAGGAAGCTGAAGTGTAAGAAGAAGGCAGGCACACCCCAATTTCCCTGAGATTTTCAGAAGGTATCTAGTGCAGGAAGATCACCTTGGTGTACTGCCTTCCTTTGTTTCAATGTACCTCTTCCTGTTCTCTCTCTAGCATGCCAGAATTCTTTTACCATTTTAGCAAGAGTTTCACACCCAAAGGTCATAAAGTATCTCAAAAGTTCAATCACATTTTCCTTGCAAAGTAAAAAACCAATGCCCTTTTCCACTTCATTATTAGTGGACTTACTGAATGAGAATAGGTGTGTGCATTATATACTGGTGGATGTGACAGGCTCAGTACTCAAATTTTAATCTTACACTTTCATTGGACCAGCACAGTCAGTCTTAGAAAGCCTGCTTAGAGGCCCAGGTGTTGCTCTGTGTTCGTCTTTCCTTCCTCCACTTGTGCAAGAAAAGTCTCTCACCTAAACTAACCTAGTAAGTGCATGTAGTGCTGAGCTAACTTCTGAAAGCAGCTCTGCTCTGAATAGCCTTCAGAAGCCGCTTCCCCAGGCTGTGTTGCAATTTCCACACCTGTACAATGAACTCTTTGTGAAGGACTTCAATGTCTACTGTATCACAGCTAGGTATTTGTAATATTACAGTTGATTTGTTTTCAGATGGAATGACTCCATTTTAGACAGCATTTCTTCAAAGCATTGATGTATTTTTCCTTTTTATCCCTGGAATGTATAAGCCCAGTGGATTGCAAATTTAAAAAATCCCAAAGAGTAATTTTATTAGCTGCTGAAATACATTAGTGTTCCTGGACTTTGAACTAGGCATAACGATAATAGCCATTCCTGAGAGTGGAATTTCTGACAGATTTTTTTTTCTTTTTTCTAATGTTAGATTAAATTATCTTTGTATGGCTTTAGCTTTTGTTGTATATATATAGCTCTTCTTAGTCTGCATTTATGTGAGAAGACAGTAAATAAGGCTAGCTTTTTGATCTGAGTTACTTATTGCACTGTGATGGTTAGCCAGATGGTGGCTGTTGTTGGGCAAGCTGAAGAAAGAATCCAAGCCTGTGATCTTTCCTGTCACTTAAGAGGCCTAATTTTTATGGTGGTTGTTTTACCTGGAAGATCTGCAAGGAATAACTAGAAGGCACAGAGTACTGGGATCACAATGAGGAGAGAAGTTACTGAGAACTTTGCCTATTTTTCTTGGTTCTGCCAGTGCTGTATGTAAAGCCCTTATGCAGAATGCTCACTCTCTGTGGACATCCAAGCCTAGTGCTGTAATACTGACACTTATGGGGACCAAAGTGATAGTAACACAGGCCAAATCTACACTCACAAACCTCTCTATACTTTGAACCAAAACTCTGTATACCCTTCACTTCTGTTGACTTTGAAGCAAGCTCAAATGCGCTTGGTGCAGTGAAGAAGCAAGACTGTCATCATACAAGCCCCAGTGGCATGCTCGCTGCATATGAGTTATGCTCACAGGCTCCACTGAGAGAGTCATTTATTGAAAGAAAGCCAGTCATTAAATGCCTGAGACCAGGAAGAAACATCTTGTGGTGGAGAAAATGTTGTGTAAGTAGATTCTACAGCAACTTTTTCTTTGACACACTGCAGGCAGAAGTGGATCTGCCTGGTATTTTGACTAGAAGCTGACTCAAATATGGACATTCCAACACACCAGTAGTTATATGAAATATGGAAATTTTCATAATATAATGTAGGAATACTAATAATTGCATTAAAAAAGAAAACATTTAAAGTAAGGGCAAAATGGTTAGCAAGCTCCTGAACTAAGACAATTTCTGAAAATAAATAAATAAATAAATTATTGCAATCTTACCTAGAAAAGAGACTAATTGTGCTCTGTTCTTGGGCAAATTTTCAGAATCTAATGTGTGTTTTGGTTCAGGAAGAGGAAGGAACTCGGGAAGATATTTCTTGAAAGGTCGGTGCTCACTTGCAAAGAAAATGGACAAGTGCAAATAGAAGCATGTGAACAGTAGTGTTGAACATGAGCTAACAGCACCTTACAGAACTAACAAGACTTTATGAAGGAAAGGGTGGATAGTGTAATAAATACGCTTTGTTATTTGCTTCTCAGACTATACCAGTTATGCTGTTTTCAGTGATTACTGAAAAATTATAATAGTTAAGAGTAAAGCCTGTCTTTCTATTATTGTTTGAAAGATAGACTCAAAATGACTTCTATAGAGAGAAGAGGAATAATTCTCTCTCCAGTATTAACAGGCAAAGATTGAATCAAGGCAGAAACAGATCACCTAGCATACTATTGCTTGAGTACATACAGTTTATTATCTAGTACTGCAATTACAGAGCTGACTGGAGAAGCACATTCTTTCAGTCCATGAATTTTTAACAATCTAAAGCTCAAAGCAGATATGTTTACCATTCAGTTCATATTTTCTCACCTGGCAGGCTTGCAAGCAAGCTGTATTGGTATGTGGTGCCCCTTAATCAGTCACGCATTTTCCCTCTAGCGTCTCTTTCCTCATTTAGTGGAAAGTACTAAAGGGCATTATCTTCTTCTCTAGTTTATCACCTTCCTAAGATATGCAGAATATGGGAAAGCTGCTGTTCTGCAATGGGCCAAGATACAGCCTCCAGCTCCCACTACAAGTTGCCCACTAATCTCCTCACCATTATTATTTTTTTTTCAAGTGTCCCTTGAATACATGACAGCTGGAAACAAGTTTATGGGCTGTAGCTCAGGTGAAGTAACAGCTCTGGGTGCTGGTTAGATTTAGATGTGCACATTTAGGAGAAAATGGAGAGGTATGGATGACCAATTTATTGAGGGGGCCAGAGCTGGTTCAAATGAAAGGATAATGACATTGTATTGGGTTTTCATGGCAAGGGCTTTGTAGCAGGGGAGCTGTGGGGTTGGCCTCTGTGAGCAGATCCCCGCAGCTGCCCCATGTCAGATCAGAGCCAGCTCCAGCTGGCTCCAAAAGGGACCCACTGCTGGCCAGAGCTGAGCCAGTGAGCGACTCTGGTTGGGCCTCTGGGAGGGCTGATTGAAGAAAAGGGGAAAGAACTGCAGGGCAACAGCAGCTGGGAGAGTGAGGTGTGAGAAACAACCTTGCAGAATGCAAGGTCAGTGCAGCAGGAGGGCAGGAGGTGCTCCAGGCAGGCAGCAGCAGTTCCCCTGCGGCCTGTGGAGAGGCCCCTGGTGGAGCAGGCTGTCCCCCTGCAGCCCATGGGTCCCACATGGAGCAGATCTCCATGCTGCAGCCCCCCTATGGAGGAGCCCCCGGTGGAGCAGGTGGATGTGGCCTGGAGGAGGCTGCGGCCCATGGAGAGCCCCCGCAGGAGCAGGCCCCGGGCCGGAGCTGCAGCCCGTGGAGAGGAGCCCACGCAGGAGCAGGGGGTCTGGGGGGAGCTGCCGCCCACCCATAGGGGACCCGTGCTGGAGCAGTTTGCTCCTGACGGATGGACCCCGTGGTACGGAGCCATGTGGGAGCAGTTCTTGAAGAGCTGCTGCCTGTGGGCAGCCCCCGCAGGCTCAGTTCGGGAAGGACGGCATCCCGTGGGAGGGACCCCATGTGAAGCAGGGGCAGCGTGACCATGAAGGAGCGGCGGATACGAAGTGACAGGGACTGACCACAGCCCTCATTCCCTGTTTGGAGGGAGGAGGTGGAAGAGGGTGGATGGGGGGAAGGTATTTTTAGTTTGCTTTTAGTTTCTCACTGTTCTAGTCTGCTAGCAATAGGCAATAAATTACATTAATCTCCCTACACTGAGTCTGTTTTGCCCATGACAATAGTTCTTGAGTGATCTCCCTGTCCTTACCTCAGCCCTTGAGCCCTTTCCATCGTATTTTCTTCCCCTCTTCCTTTGTAGAGGGAGTGTGAGAGAGTGGCTCAGGTAGAGTTCAACTGCCTATCTGGGTAAAACCACCACAGACATAGAGCCATCAGCAGGCCACAATATAAATTGTGTCCTATGCAGTGTGTCAGTGATGGGGAGCAGTGCAGTAAGTTGTACATTCAGGAAAATCCTTTTGCTTATGAAGAGTCTTTAACACCTGTTTTGGCACAAAGAAGCATGAAAGCCTACTGGTAATCAATCAGATTGGAATTTCTAGAATTAAACTGTCACTGGGCCTTCATCATATAGAAGCAATTAATGGATACTGAAATTCCTGTTTGTTTGTTTCCAATCATATACTGTTTCTGACTCTGCAGTGACAGATTTTAAATCCTGATCATATTAATTTTCAGTCAGGATCTAGTTCTTCAGCTGTATGTGCATTTTACAAGCCCTTATTTTGTACTTAGTGTTTGAAATCAAGCTAATCCCAAGTCCTTTGAACTCTTACTCTGCCCCTGAATAAAAGACAATTGAAAGTGCAAATTCTCAATGGTCCCAAATCTAAACTGAGATCTCATTTCTGTAGCTGAACACCATCTGTGCATCAGTTGCATGGTGAATAGGAAGGAAAAACAGACAGAGAAATTTCCCTAAAACCCTTTAGTTCCTCATGTTCTCCAGCTTCTCTGGCTGTGACTCCTCTTCCCACCCTCTTTACCAAAGACTTTATTCAAAGTCTGCTCTGAGGCTGATGGAAATCATTCTATTGTTTTACCAATGATTTAATAGGTGTTGGATCAAGCATAATGACTGGAAAGAACAGACACTCCATCTTTTATACATACATGCATCATCATAGAGAGACTGCATAGATAATTGTCATCTAATTGATTGAGTCACTGATGCATTTTCAGGTATTTTAAAGGCTGCTTTTATTTTTTAGAGTTACTGAAGCATGATTCAGAATATTTGGAGCCTCTTTCTTAAAGTCTCAAGCACCTGAACTGCTGAATCAAGTGGTTTTTTTTGTTTGTTTTTGTTTTAATGTGTGGCTAGTGTCTAGACTCCCTAACTGAAGTCTGAAAACTGAAACTCTCCTTCCAGGGACAGGGAACTGAAGGATTTGGGGGGGCATGTATCCCAAAGTGCACTCGTTTCAGCTGGCACAACCAGTCTTTGCAGTAGCCACAGAGTCCATCCTGTGCACATGTGGCCATGGAAGGGCAGAGCAGGATACACACAGCTCCTGGGCATCACACTGGTGGCCAAAAGATGCGGCCCCTGATCCAGCTGAGCTGCTTCTCGCACACTTGTCTGTGCCCTTCCAGGCTGTGCAGCAGAGAAGAGGCACGGGCTCCCCATGCTCCTCGGCATCCTGTGTGCGCTACAGCTATGTTAAATAAATACAAGAGCAGCCCCAGCCCCCTGCCTGGCTTCTGTGAACAAGCCTGAAGGACTGTTTGCATGACAAAGCAAGGCATAAGCAAGCATCAAAGAAAGAAAGAAAAATATAGAGAACATGACTTTTGTTCTTATATATATATTTAAAATGTGTATTTAAGGCAGTCTCATGAATTTTTGAGGCTTGATCCATTATCATTTAATCCTCAGAACTGGCAGGAAACATCTTTCCTTCTCTAAACTTCTGTTGTACAGTCCTCAGCAATTCTAGTAAAAAGTGTTACCTGACTACTCACTTTAAATGTTGTTCTTCATGTCTTTTCTGCTAATACCAAGTATTTGCCTATCTTTGCATCTTCTCTATGCTGCTTTCAAACTGGGCACTTCCCATTGTCAGTTTCTTAAAGATGACCTGCAAGCTCTGTCACATAAGCAGTAGAAACTGTAGGTATTAAACACTTGTGAAAAAGTGGTGTATCAAAATACTTGCATTTCAGAATACAATGTTAACCAGTGCAGGTTATACTTGCAAAAGGAGGGAAGAAAAAAAAAGAAATATAATAATGCGCATAGCTGCCTGATCACAAGCCATTTTATTTTGCAAGTCTGTAATGGAGAAGTGTTATTGTGAGACTCTGAGTGCCACCAGCTCCCAGCATCATGCATGAAATGCAAAGCTGATAGTGGAGGGTTACAGATGTACTAAACTGGGTATATTAAACTGTCACAGACTATTTATACAGGGTGCTCAGGGGAAAATAAAATCTAGTATCTAATGTCACAGTAGATGGCACTGCTTGCACAGCAGAAATTAGCAAATTCAGATATTTTGTTTATCATTCATATATCAGAGTCATTCCAGCATTTCCCTGTAAAAGGAAGGGCTCTCTTCTCATCTCCTTTATGAAGACATGCCACAGCAGTAGATAGAGAAACAGCATGTGTCTTTTTTGCTTAGCCAGTAATAGATTACATATGGGAAGACAAACTGGTTTTATTTACGTGACTTTTGTTAAAATAATGTGATGCTCAGAAAAGACATTCCTGAAGGTCATTTGACAAACAGCAAGTACTTTAGGCTATTGCCTTGCCGGTGATATTTAAAGTCTACCAATCTTCTTTGGGAGGCTCAGTGCAATTTTTGCTTCCATCTGTACGGCTACTGGAAAGGGTGTCTGTTTAATATCCCATGCAGAACATTACCTTTAAAAGAAAATGACCTGTCTGCAGCTATGCTTCAGTGTCAGTATAGATATGAGCCCAACTCCTAACGTATAATCTCAGCTACATTGCCAGGTGGCCCAGAGTACATTGCACGAACACATTCCCGTGTTTAAAAGGATGTTTCTTTTTCATGGTGATGTAAGTGATACATTAACAAAGCATCTGCCCATGCTGAGGGCTGAGTTTAGAACAGCCTCACAGAGACAAATATAACAGGAAATTCTGTCAGTGAGTACATTAAAATGGGAGGATTGGTTTGAGTCTGTAATGAAGAGGCGGTACACCTGGTTTGTGAGACTTTGCACACTGTCATAATAGTGTAAGTTAAGGTGCTTTGGAGCAAAAACAAGGCTGCCTAACCTTTCCACACTCCTGAGCCAGTTAAGAAGATTTCAGAGCTGTGGGTATAAAATGCAGATAGAAAAGAGCAAGGGGACAAGGGAACTATGCGTCACAAGATTAACTAATTAGAAAAATATCAGAAGCAAAGACACACATATGAATATTATTTTCGGAAAAAGGATTTCATTAAAGTATTTTTTTTTTATAGATGGAAAATGCTTCAAGTTCAAGCCATGCTTAAAAGCATAACCATATGGGACAAGAGAGCAACAGCTGCACTCAAATATTTTCTTAAGAGATGAACATTCATACTCACTCTGCGCTATATCAAAATAACATTTCTGTGTATCAGCTTAGCTCACAAGTGCTTTTGAAAGGCAGTCATTGTTTGTCCTTTCTGAAGCCATTTTTAGCTGGAGCCATCATTGCTCACTCTTCCCTGGTGACGCACAGTATGCTGGACTCTCATAAGCAGAGTAAAATATCCCTTTTCTGGCAGTAAAGAGGGCATTGGCCCCTCAATATTGCCTGAAGAAGGAGAAAGTGAGGAGTATGTTCAGCCCATATTATTTCAATATTTATCCATCCCTGAAATAAACATTCAAGTATAACATGTTAAAAATAAAATGTTCAAGATCTTGCTCATAAATACTTTATTTATGGCTTTGAAAATATAAGTTGGAATGTCAAACTGAAATACGTCCTGCACTTACAATCATAAATTATACAGCACCATAAATTTACTGGACAACTTACAAATATAGATATTTCCCCTGTCCCAAAGAATTTATATCTAAATCAGGCATGACAAACAGAAGGCATGGCAGAGGACAATAGTTCAAGAGAGGAATGACGAGAAAACAGTAAACATTGTCTGAAGTGATGGGTTTAAAGGAGAGAGAGAGAGGATGAGTAAAAGGTCTGCTTTTAGGTGTAGGAGAGAGAGTTTTAATTTTAAACTCAGCTTTGTTCCCCAGAGAAGGACAAAACATAGTTCAGGGTGTCTTTGTTTACATGCTTACTGATAAGGTCTCTTGCTGAGTTTTGAAGGTTTGGTTGGAACTTGTTTATGTTTTGATTGTTTATAGATTATTATTCTAAGTATGCTTGCAGAAGGACACTGAATTTACAAGTCACATCTTTTGGCTTAATAACAAAGTTAAAAAGCTTGGAGGTAGCAGCGGGCTTTGTTTTGCTCTGCATTCCCAAAATGGAGGGCCTTTGCCAAGCATGGAGAGCAGCCATGACCATGGTGGAGAGCTGACTTCAGAGCAAGGATGGACAGAGTCAACAGCATCTGCACAAAGCTGGCTACGTGGGAACCTAGCCAGTGGCAGCCACCCAAACTTAACCTCGTTGCAATTTCTGGCTGGCAGAAGCAGGGCTGATACCACCAAAAACTAAGGGTGTACCGTGGGGTGGGACCTAGTGGAAGGGTGCTGGTAGGCCTCGGTGGATCTGCAGAGAGCAGCCACTTCCACGGGTCTCTTGTCCACCTAGGGTGCAAGGAAATGGTTTGAGTGAGGGGGTGGATGAAGTTTGTGGCAGGAGTAAGTGCTCTGGACCTCAGAAAGGTGGGCAATACACATTTAGAGCTCCACGCTGACCAAATTCTAGGCGTAGTGCTTTGGAATAGTCATGTCTCTATATGTGAACTAAAAGCACGGGGAGTTATCCAGCTTTTCATTGTTGATCTTTTCATCCCTCTACAATAATACATGAATTTCCTGTTCTTAATAAATGCTTGGGGCTGGTAAAAAGCCAGAGCTGTTCCTCTACACTATAGTAATGGTGTTATAGCTAAGGTATCTCATGGGGGACATAGTTCAACTACAGCAATAAAAGACTAGATTCTGTTGCTTTGACACAGGAGCCTATTGTGGTTTAAGACACCCTTATACATCTGAAACCCTTGTAAAGGACTTAGGAGCACTCTGTGACCACCTGGGACAGCATCTGGAGGTAAGGTGTGATACTCCATAGCATCTAAACGCTAGACACCCATGTTTAAGGTACTGAATTCTTCCCATGGTATCAAACAAAAGCAAAAGAAGGGTAAAACAAATATATATATATACTTTAATATATGGAACTGAACTGATACTTTACCTCACCTGTTGTTTCCTGCTTATCATGGGGCAGTGACAAATATAGATGAATTCCCAAGCTACAAAATAGCTTGTTTATCTACTGGCAGATGGAGTCTGAACTGAACAGTTTGAAAGGGCCTCTTGCCCCATCATCCCCACCTCAGCTTTACTCTGCTGTAGGTAAAACCAGCCTCATTTTTTTGGTCTTCAGCGCTTAGTAAAGTAGTTTAGGATGACAGGGGTAGCAGGTTGCCAGAGTTGTACAGACTGGCCTAAGCAGTGCTGGTTGGATGTGTCTTAGAATGGTGCTGCACAGATGCAGAGCAGAACGTGTGATAAGACATGGCATGGGGAGCTCTGCCAACTCATATGATTGGGCAGCATGGAAATTGTTCAGCTCTGCTGTCTGACTGCATTTCATTGGCCAACATCAACATCAAATCTCCCCCCAACAATTCTTGTTGTTCTTATTCCTTCATAGAAGGACAGCTGTATGCTGCTTCAGCCCACGGACTATGCTTGTAATATAGTGGACATTTACCCCTCTTGATGGCAAAAGATAGCCATTGCTACTGATGGTCCAAAATCCTAGTCTGAAGTCTCCACTTGAAGGGCTAGATTTACACTGGTGGATGTGTACAAATGCAAGTGATTTACTTCTACCAAGAAAGTCATGCTGGACAATTTTTTGAGATGTACAGATTTCAGTGATACCTTGTGATTTTCAGTGGGACAGCTAAACCATCTGTAGCATATGTCCTTTTTAAAGATGGCATTAACTAAGCAACTACCAGTGCACACGTGACCTCCAGTTGCAGATCCAGGATACCTGCTGAAGGGACGGAATGTATTTACACTTGGTTGTTGAAATCGTTGTTGTCCTGAGTTATTACCTGGCTTAGAGACAGAGGCAATGCTTAAAGCTGTTTTAGTGGTTATGTGAGTCTATATCCTTTTTGTACAGTTTAGGAAGATTAGGAAGGATATGTTGATCTTCCATTACTGCCTGCTGGGGTTGCAAAACAGTCAAATTGCTAGAAGTCATGGGGCAAGAGCGGTATGGCCCCATAAGTATGTCTCTGGACAAAACTATGGTTTTCATTTCCTAATTAGTGGATCCAGCTGCTGGTTTACAGAGATGTACCAAGGTGCACCTGAGAAAATCATGGAATAACTGTGCCTTATAGGAAATTCTTATCCTAGATTGTACAACAAAATTTAAAGATGTATCAGGACCAACTAGATTGCTACTTTGGGGATATGTCAAAAATGAAAAGTTATGGTAAATTAGCTTTGCCCATGACAGTGTCAGTGCTGCCTACAAGAAATCTAACATTGGTTTTACCTAGTAACAAGCACATGAGAAAGACCACTGCACTCTGTTGAGATGGAATAATGAAAAAACAGGCTCACTCACTTCTGACTTCTCACTGCAGTAGTGCCATGGAAACTGCCTAAAAATTAACAGCTTAGCTTCCCAAACTTGAGAGAAGGGAAATCATAAGAAAATTGCTTATATGCTAAATACTGGTTTGTAAACTTGAATATATGGGTTTAGCACAACAGTGCTGGATGGGGCTATGAGGACAGTACTCGATCTCCTATACATGCTAGCAAACGAACTGCATCCATTTGGTCACAGCTGTAACATGATGCTGTCCCCACTTACACTACTTTAAAATATGCAGCTTGTTTGTATGAGAAAACTTGGTGGGAATGGGGTCACAAATTTCCACAAATTTGTCAGGAAGTAGCTGGAATACATACATTAAATTTCATAATTTTGATTAAGTTGCTTGTATTTAAAAAAAAAAAAAAAACAACCACCAAGTTTATATAATGCTGCCATCTATATGTACTATATTAGTTACATGTTGTAGGCATAATATATCCCATGCACTAATTTATTTGAAAGTTCTGCAGATATAAAACTTTAATATTGAAACAATTTTTGTTCTCAATACTACAGTAATCAAACCCCATCAGACCTTGGATTGATGGGAGTATTTTAGCATTTTGTTCTGTTTTGGAATAAGCTTTGTTTGAAACCATTGGAATTTCCTTTAGAACAGAAATCCCAATTCCCAGCCATTTTTGTTCCCATTGTTCCTGTATCCCAGATCCCAGCACCCAGAGGCTAAGCTTCTTTTCCAGTGCTTGTCCCCATTCCACCTCCCCATCCCCACAAATCCTGCTGCGTAGAGTCTCACAGACTCTCTTTTTGAGAAACAGCCTCTGCAGACAGCACATGCACAAAGCCCACTGTTTGGAGCACAATTGTATTGTATAAGGTTCTTGTGCCTAGGGCTCTTTGTAGGAGAATCTCCCACAGCACTAACGTTTACCATCTGGTACTATTTACCCCAAGAAGAGGCCTGGTGGACTACATTACCCAGAATGCTTGACAGGGGAGTTAAGGAGTGGCAAATGAGTGAAAAATAAATCGTGCTCAATCACGGTGTTTTTCAAAGTCATATTCTTTTCCTTGCATAAAAGCTACCGGAGAGAGGTACGCAATGGATCATGGTGACAAAATAAATGCCAGACACAGGTTGCACTTAGATTCATCTCAAAGACCCAGTCTTTCTGTTCAGATCCATCTCCCCAGTCATCACGGTGGAAAACTTACTTTTGCTGCATTCTGATGGAAATGTTGAAAAAGTCACAGTCATTGTAAAATTCTGTTAAAAAAAGCCCACGTTCTATAAATAAAATACCCAATGAGATAACCAAAATTAGGGCACTAGGATAGTGGGAGGTAGTGGTTTAACACAGACAACTCTCCAGATGCTGTAACAAGACTCCCATAATAATTTCATCACAGGCACAGCTGGAGAGATGCCAGACATCCTCACTACATGTAACTGGAGCAGGTGACAGTGAATCTCTGGTTCTTCCCTAAGTTGCCACACCACTGAAAACTTGGCATTTGCACCCTCTACTACCAGCTCTTTCAGATCAGAGTGCTGCTGCTTTCAATGCTGACAGCAGGCATCCAATTTCAGAGATGGATCACTATACTTAAAAAAAAGCTTCCTTAAAGTTTACGATGGTGGAGATGTCACATAACATTTGGCTTTTGATGTGATGCAGTGTAAATGCTGTAATCATATTTACAAGACATGATTGATAACATGCTGCACACTAACTCTTTCCTTTAAACTTTCCTGTAAAACACACTCATCTGACATTTCCCAATCTCAACGACCCAAGTATCCAACTGAAAAAAAAAAAAGGAAAAAAAAAAAAAAAAAAAGAAAAATTAAATAGGTTCAAACAGGGCAAGTAGGCCCTGAATAGCTGTTCAGGAGTAGGAGATGAAAGTTCAGCTCCAAATTTGAGTTTGCTGAATTGTTACACTCTTCCTTTTTAAGTCTGTGCAAATAATATTTTTATTTCACTGAACCTAGACTCACATCCCACGTAAGATTAATGTGAGAGCCCAACGAATGCTAATCCCACAGCAAAACTGTTCACTTGATTATCATTTCACTGACATTTTTTTCAGTAGTTCAACGTCACTGATAGAGCAGGCCACTCCTGAGTTCCTCTGCTGTACCAAGATGTATGGGAGAAGCTGTGGAGGAGGCTGTGGACTTCCTGAGCTGCTTCTCTGCCTTAAAGCATTCCCCCCTTAGCTGCTCAGCACTCCAAACCACAGAAATCACACACATGTTGGTTAACATAGACAACTATGCTGGCAGGGACTTAGTGAACGCTGTTACTGTTGTGTCCCCAGAGCTGGGAGGTGACAAGCTCTAATGCAGGGTAGTCACAAACAGCTGGCAGGTAGTACCCCATTAGATACTAAAGACTTTCACTGCAGCCTCAACCACTGCAGCCTCTGTGTGGATAGCGAAGTTTTACACTGAGTCAATCAGTTGTGCTCACACAGTTTGCCTGAACTCCTCTTTAGCATCCACAAAGGCAAAGTGTGACTCCTGTAGAAGAAGATGACAGTAAGCAGGTCACACAACAGGAAAGGCATTAAATTCTTGCAATCAGATTTGATGGGACAATTCAACCACCAGTAAAAAATGCAAATGCATCATAGTAAAGGAAGAACACAATGAACAATCCAACTGGAATAGCTGACAGGTCTCAATATACATTTGTGCTGCGCTAGACTTTACATGATTCTGAGATTAAGGCTACCAAGTAACATATATATATATTATATATATATATGTATTATATATATATATATAAAAAAAACAAACAACAACAACAACAAAAACCACCACAACTCTCCAGTTACAGAAAAATCAAATTCCATTTTTTGTGTCATATTGAAATATATTATTTTGCTATAGCATGTTTGAATCATAGTCAAGAATACCTAAAATATACTGCAAGCCTTTGGGCAAATAGGACACGAGGTTAAAGTTGATGCAAAATCATCGTTCCCAGGAGTCTGGCATGTGGTAAAGTTGTGCTGGAATCATTTAAGACATCAGATTATCTCGTGTAGTAGTGGGAGACACTTTGAATGGTGGAAGGACATCCAATCTTCCAGATGTTCAGATAACAAATGTTTTCAAGGCACTTTGAAGATGAAGCACATAAATAGAAGGTTTCATTATTAGATATTAAGAAGAGTAATAAAAATAAATACAGTTCAAACTAAAGAACATCTGAAGGCTCTTTTATGAGACACAACATAGGGGTCTTTTCAAAGTAATGATTTATTTTTTCACTTTACTCCTTTTCATTAGCAGAGTTCAGAAATTAGTTTGACAATTTCTGTTTCATTCGATCCAGCAGTGTCAAACATTTTTGCCAAAGAAAGACACAACTACTCAGACAGCATAAAGAAGCTTGTAAAAACCTACTAGGCAGAGCTCACTCAACCACTAGCAGCACTGATTGGATCCAGAGCCACAATAAAAATGGATAGACAATATATGCCCTTACCTTAAACCATCTCAAATACCACACAAAGGAAGGGGGGGTGGGGGAGAAGTAGCATGAGAGAGTACTGTAGAAAAACAAAATGAAAGCCATTCACCCAACATCTCAATTTCGAACAGTTGTGCAAAAACATCTGGAAGTTGCAAATCCTGAAGAACCCAGCAGCCCTCTAGTCTCCTGTTTCACCTAAAGACATCATTTTGGTCTATATGAACTACAGACCAGGAACAAAAAGATGCATCACACATCAAATAAGGAGCATGCACAAGCTAGAGATTTGTTGGCTTCATTACAAATCAATCCATTTTCTGCGTGATGAATGAGAAATGTCCTAGAGGTCTCTGGCTGTGAGAGTATTCCTTTTATTATATGGATAGTGATAGGAAGGGAAGCTTACAACCTCAGGCTTACATCCGTAAGTATGATCTTTCAGTCACATCCTTATGGTTATTTTAAATGCATACTGCCTCCAGTCAACCTTCTGCTTCTCCAGTGATGATTATATGTAACAACAATTTTGATGGATATATCTTCAAGAAGGGAAATTCCAGTAAGATCATAGAAGTGCCTTTGAAGTAAGAAATACACTGATAGCCATTAAAATTTATGAGGTCTCCTTTACTGGTAGAAGAGAAAGCTCTGTGGTATTCGATAGACCTGAAGTGAAGCATACAGCAAATTTAAGCACCACTTACAAGAAAAGATGAGAAAGCAACTCATAGTATGTTAGGAAAAGCATGTAATATTTCATACACAGTATGAGATGATTTTTTGTAAATGCTAGTGTTATCAGAGAAGTCACTTCACTGAAATACTGGAAAGGACATCCTCAGAAAGAAGGATAGGGCAGAGAGTAGAGAAGCTGAAAACAAAGCAGAAGCTAAATAACTCAACTGGATCAGCAAATGACTGTGTACAGAACTGAAAACCAAAACATGTAAGAACAAGGACAAGCCTATAAAATGCAAAGCTCTTGATTTTCCTTGTGATTTTGGAGGGAGAGAGGGTATGTTTGTGGACAATTAAATACTTATTCCCATGTTTTAGATATCGGAGATGACACGACTTAGAAAACCCACAGACATTTTTCTAGTGAAAGAGAAGACTAGGAATATAAGAAATATTTTAGGATCCTCCATTTAGTCTTAAGGACTGTAAAGCAATGCTATTGGTGATGGCAATATTTTGTATGCATGGTGCACATATGTAGAACTAAAAATACACAATGAAATTGCAGATTAAATTCTTTAAAATGAAGAACGCCAGAACTTCCAACACCCGTAAAATCTTCGTTGGGTGCACTTGCGTGTGTGTCTCAGGGAATGGTGAGGGCTGACAGACTAAGCTGCTAGTCAGCAGTTTGTCCCATCCCCATTGTTCTGCATGTGTCTTTTGCACATTTCAGACACAACTTTGAAGAAAGAATTGCTAATTTGCTTGCAGGTCTCTGTTTTACTTCTTATTATAATACTTGAATGCTTCACAGACCGTGTTTACAAGAAGCCTCTGAAATGAAGAACTGTTATAAAAAATGGGAATTGAAGCATAGGCAGATTAATGTCCAAAGGTCCCTCCCATCTGTTTTGGGTGCCTAAACTGAAGCTCCTAGATTTTTTTTATTTCAAAATTTTTTTGAGTTTTTAGCACTACCAGGCACTTTACACCTTCCAGACACCACTTCCATTGACTTCCATGGCTATTGCAAGTGCTCTGCAGTTCTGCAAATAAGACCCCTGCACACAGCAAGCAATTACCTGTTGAATTCTTGGCAATACACTGCAGATGAAATCTGTCAGAGAGAGAGAGAATTCAGTTGTTAGTGGCAGCATTTCACAACCCTAGCTCAGCTTGATTCAGTAAATACCTTCCAGTTTTCTTAACAATGAATGCTAAAAGATAACAATGTCCTTCATTAAACAGTCCTGTCCCTTGTGCTATGCATTCAGTGTGCTGAATAGACCCACTCAGACTGTTACCAGAAACAGTTCCCCCTGCAAACTGAAAGTAGCATTTTTCTCCTATTATTCCAATGAGTTCCTTCCTTTTCTTGGAGAATTTCTTGTATTCTTCACTGAAGAAAAAGAATCCAGTCATGAAAGCTGAAGCCTATACTGGAGTTCCTATTGGAAATCCTATTCAGCAATTTCAAATCTAAGCAAGGTAGGGGGATGGAGTTGGGAAAATACAAATCCAGCATCGATCTATGTATTCCAGTTTCCAGGAAAAAAAAAAATAAAAAAAAAAAAAAGGTTTACTGGAAATCAGTTTTCTTGGTTTTGACAGTGTTTACAGATGAGTAAGAATGGATGATGGGAATGTCTCCTCTCATATCTCACGCTCTTGATACAGCAAAATAATATGGAAAAATCATATGGGAACAGTTGGCTTTTGGATAGCAAGATTTGCTAATTATAATGAACATCTGAAGGCTATCTATGCATACGGTGTTCTGGCCAATCTTGAAAGTGTAAAACACGGTGAAAGCTGTTTTAAGTTCTCGTATGCTTAGTGCCCTAACATAAAACAAATGAAATCCAGTGGCTGGACTAATGGTCTCTTCCAGCTTTACACTCTATGAATCTATGAAAAAGACATTAGAAAGTTACAGAGGCATTACTGTGATTAACATAAAAATTCCCCCCCTTAGTTGCATAGAAATATGTGGTTAATTCAGACACTTGTGGTTCAGCAGCTTCACAGGACTCTGGTGTTGCTTGGAGCATAAAAGGACTGTGTTTCACAAGAACAATCATCTGAAAATATAAATTAGCTACTCTAACTTGTTTTCAGAGCTAAAGGCATCTACAAACAATTGTTTGTGTAGATAAGTCAATCCATTTGCCATCATACACTACGGTATAGACAATGTGGAGTCATATTACACCTTGTACCATCATATACACCTTGCACCATCATATGCCATAAAATAACTTTCCAGTTCCTTCACTCTTGCTGTCTCCTGCTTCCACTGGCAAGTAACCAATATTTGCCAGTTGGTCAATAGCTGGAAATGACTATCATTAACAGTTGGTGCCATAAACAACCACATTTCTCTGTCATTCTTAGCATAAGACCTTTACATGTACTCCTAGAACAAGGTTTAGAAGTTGGTTGTTTGCAATGGCAGAAAATCATTTCCTACCCAGCAGCCCTTAGTAGCTGCTAAGTTCCTCTGTCACCATGAGCATAGTTACATTCTGCTGATGTGAAAGATCAAAACGCAAAGACAGGAAAGACCTTCCACCACATGGTAAGCCTCTACTCCATACAAGAAAATCACATGTTCACCTTTCAGGCAAAGGTGAAACCTCTTCAGAAATCATGCGCGTTTTGGGCTTCTCTGAAATTCTGATCCAACTCTGACATACCTGAAACTGAAGCTCCCTTTTTATTTAGGCAGGAATCCCCCCCACCTCTCTCCCTCCCTCCCCCCTTTTTTCCCTAAACCCTCAGGCATTCTGGGACATATTCAATGACACTGCATGCCTGCTACAGCCTCCAAATTCAAGAGAATAATGGGTGATTCAAACCAAAGCTCGGGGGTGGGGGTGGTGAGAGAAATTCAGCACCTAATTTAGGCTCCATAGTAGACAGTCTGCATATCCTGTACTTCAGCAGATCAGATGAATACCCTTTTGCCACCCTCTGCCAACAAATGTCGCACTCCTGTGCTCCACAACACAGAGACTTATGCCTAATTTTCTTTCAATTACTTGTGACCTTTTCAGTAATAATACCGAAGAGAAAAAAGATTTCCCCTGTTAAAACTGCTCAGAGCATCATCATCATCATCATTATTATTATTATTATTATTTGCAAATTCATCCCTCTAGCGTGCCTTTGATAGTCTGGCTGCAAAGTTAAAGCAACCATTGAGGCTGTATCAAGCCTTGCTTTAACTCTCATTTTATAACACGGTGATTATTGTTGTGTCATTGTCACAGCTGTAGAATTGGTACAACATTTTCAGCCTGTTCTGTGTTGTCACCTGCAAGCTGATGAATCCAAAATACCCTGGCATTGTCTTCCTGAAAGGCTAGCACTGACCTGCATATTTTTTGAATTTGTCCCTGTTTCTAGCAGTTTCTTCAAGGTTACTTTGAACGAATAAGCATTTGCATTGTGAGGCTGTTTCCCACAACAAAAGGACACAGTCCTTGAATGTGGTCTTTGTGCTTTCTCTTTGACCCCGGTTATTTGTTGCACAGATGACATGCCGCTGTTGCAGTTCCCTGGCATCTTTAGTTACCATCTCCCCTAATCCAGTAATTTCTAGTGCACATTTTAGGGTCAAAACAGCCAACAGCTACTTTTTGATTGCCTCCTTTTGCACACCACACACTAACCCAGCCTGCAAAATAACACTGAAACTCTGCAGCACTACATAGGTCCTTTAATTTTCTTAACTGAATCAGTTAAATTCCTTTGTTTAATTCTTACTCTGTTTAGAGACTTAAAAAAACAAACAAACAAAACAAACAAACAAACAAACAACAAAAAAAACCAACTAACAATACATAGAGACTACACAGATTCCCCATGATTTATGGCAATTGTGTTTAGTAAATACATACCCTCCTGAAGACCAGTTTCATACAAGCTACCTTTTCTGACTGCTGATGCAGCACAGAGCAAGCATCAGTAGTTGCTCAGATAATTTTTAAAGTTCTCACCAAATGCTTGTATGTTGCTACATTACGCTGCAGTGTTTTAACCTGATAACTCCTTGTATGTACTGAGGAGTACCTGTAAATTTTGACAAACAACAGCTCAAAGTTTGGTATTTTGGTGACATACCCTACAGAATACCAGCACAGAGAATGAATTAGAGGAAATGTTTCCCTGGGAGACAGGCATCCTGGAATGGTGGATTTTTTCCACAAAAGACTGGAAGCCTAGTCCTCCTGAAGTCTGAATGAGTTTTGCTGTAGAGTCTAGCTGGACATCAGGATTACTACAGCCTTTGACTTCTTCTGGTGTTTTGCTAGAAAAAAAAAAAAAAAAAAAAAGCTGAACAGAAGCAAATCCTGTGACAGATGTGTAACCTACCTGTGAGATCTTACTTGACATTTTGTCACACCTGGTAGCATCTGCCATATATGTTTAAATGGTGCTAGGGACTGTGTGGGAGAATTTGATCAAGAAGTATGTTAACTTAAATCTTAAAATAGCATTTGACATCAAGATAGTTCCTAGGTGAAGCTCCTCCCTACACTGAAAGCTCTTGACATTCATGCTAAAAAGAAAGGAAGAAGTTAATATAAGCATATTCTATGGTTATCATATTAGTAGGCACAAGGGAATTACAAATTCGGGCTCAAAGTGTAATAGTAAATGGGGTTACATCAGGCTGGTGGCCAGTCACTAGTGGGGTTCCCCAGGGCTCCATTTTAGGGACAGTTCTCTTTAACGATTCCATAGATTACATGGATACAGGACTTGAAGGTATACTGATTAAGTTTGCATATGGTACCAAATTTGGAGGAGCTGTTGATTCCATTGAGGCTACCCTCAATGAGGCCTCCTCAATGAGAGGCCTCACAGAGAGATCTGGACAAACTGGAGAGCAGGGCAATCACCAGCAATATGAAGTTTAACAAGAGCAAGTGCTGGATTCTGCACTTGGGAAGGGACAACCCTGAGTGTATGTACAGGCTGGGGGATGAGAGGCTGGAGAGCAGCCCCACAGAAGGGGATCTGGGGGTTTTGGTCGACAGCAAGCTGATGATGAGCCAGCAGTGTGCCTTGGAAGCCAAGAGGGCCAGTTATATCCCAGGGAGCATCAGGCATGGCACTGCTAGCTGGTCAGGGACTTGATTGTCCTGCTCTACTCTGTGCTGGTGCGGCCTCACCTTGAGTACTGTGTGCAGTTTTGGGCACCACAGTATAAAAAGGATTTAAAACTTTTAGAGCGTGTCCAAAAGAGGGTAACAGAGATGGTGAAGGGTCTAGAGGGCAAGACATATGAGGTGCAGCTGAGGTCCCTTGGTTTGTTCAGCCCAGAGCAGAGCAGGCTGTGGGGAGGCCTCATGGCGGCCTGCAGCTCCCTCACAAGGGGAGCGGAGGGACAGGTGTTGGGACAGGGGAGGGTCAGGGTGGGTGCTAGGGAAAGGTTCTGCACCCAGAGGGTGGTCAGGCACTGGGACAGGCTCCCCAGGGAGTGGTCACGGCACCAAGCCTGCCAGAGTTCCAGAAGCGTTTGGACAACGCTCACAGACATCTCAGGTCTGATTTTTGGGTGGTCCTGTGCAGAAAAGGATTTGGACTCAATGGTCCTTGTGGGTCCTTTCCAACTCAGGATATTCCATGTTTCTTTTAAACTGGTTTTGGTTGAGGTCCAGCAAGCCAACCTCACTCCAGGTGGAAAACTGCTAATAGGACGGTAATGGAGATACCATGAGACGAGATATTTCATCTGTGAGATAACTGGCCATTAGAACTGGAGATAATGGGCTAGGATAGAGCTAAGGTTCTGGCGGATGTATGCTGCTGGTGTTGGATAAAATCTACAGATGAGTTGGAACAGTAACTTAGGCCTCCAAAAGCACCAAGATGCCTGCTACACTGTCAAGTTACAGAAAAGCACAGTGAAACATTAGAAAACCACATGCTTAATATTGAAGAAAGCTACAACGTTCCCTGCAAGCAGTTACTGCTTATAAAACTTTATCAACTCTCAGCAGAAAACACTCAACCTTTCTGCTTAGTGTTTTTTTCAGATTTAATACATGTATCCTGAAAGAAATAAAAAGGTGGAGTATGGGAACGAAGCAGAGAATATAGCAAATGCGAGAAGCACAAAGCAGAATAAGCCAAGGAAAATATGCTGCTTTCTGGGGATTTCAAAGTCACAGTCCATTTGTTTGTTTGTTTACACAATACAGTTATGCTTCTCACTGACCAGGACAGGACTCACGAGAAGAACTCTCAGCTTTTAGGAGCTTTTAAATTACAAATAAAAGTTATACATAAAAATGCTGTATTCTCTTTTCTGCATTTCTTTCTCTCACACCCTTCTGGCACATTTTCCTCAGAGCTTCTCACTTCAGTGGCTGAGAGGTGTTTATTGCCAGGATCTTCTACCCTTATTTCTTCAAGCAGAAGAAACATACCTTACACCTATTGCCCAGACAGAAAGAAAATCATGGAAGTGAAAAAAGTGTTTCCAAAGAGCTACAAAGCCTCACTACTTAAAAGCCTTGCAAAATAGAAAAGAATTACCTGGCAAGAAAGATTGAAGAGCAGGCTGTAATGCTTAAAATCGCTGTGTTACTGCTTCAGCCCGTGTATAAGTTATCCCTCTAGAGGCCAGCAAAGTATCAAAAAACAGTTACTGTGAACTAGACCATAATACCACTGTAGAACCAACTCTTACCCAAATTATTAACATTTAAAACTTCTTCCAGCTGTCCAAAGGCCGCCTTTTGTACTCAGACTGAACTGTCTCACAATTATAGTAAATATAAAAAGCATGCCATAGTATTATCTTTATCGTGATCTAAATTCTGTTTGTGGAGTCATAGATGTTAGAAATACAGAATACTCACTAAAACAGATATATTACCCTCATTCATATGGGAAGATTTGCTCATTTAAGAAGCATGTTTGAGATTACTGCATACTTAGGAAAAACCGTGTGTATTGTGGATAGAGCCAGGAATGGGACTCTGCTGTACTCTGGCATTGATTTGCTGTCTCTGAACTTTGTGCCTCATTTTTACTATCTGTAAAGTAGATAGTGTAATAGTTAAAATGCACAGCAGACATCGGAGAAACATGTCCTGCCTCACAGAATTGATACAAAGATTAATTACTGTAATCAATATATAGGACAGCCTCAATAAGAAGTTCAATGGGAATGCAAAGCAATGTGAGATTTGGCAAAAGAAACAGGTATACTCATGCCTTAGTTTTAGGGAAGTACATTTTCTTCTAACCAGCATGCTGATCTAATGCTTTCATTTAGAGTGGGTTTTACTTAAAGGCTTGTTCTTGCAGCCCTCACACAGCCACATTCCCACAGAAGTTTGCTTGAGGAAGGCCTTGAGATTCAGCTTTGTATGTTTTGTCTTGGTGCCAGGAAATATTATCCTCTTAATTAGCAGGTCCATTTCTTTGATAAGTGTTCAAGTGGCTTCGCTGCAATTTCATCTCTTCAGTTGTCATCCAGCACCTGGGAGGTAAGGAAAAAGGAAGCAAGCACTGAATTTTTCCATCGTTTCTAAAAAGTGATATTTCTGGGACACTGTTCTTGGGTGGGTGGGCGGATGGATGGATGGATAGACAGACGGAAAAGGGAGTTTCCTTTATGGGATTCCAATAATTGGTATGTGGTTTACATTCCATTCATCTGAAGGTCTCTGATTTTAATCAGAAACAGGCTTGGGCTACTAAACTACCTCTAGTGTTCAAAACATGCCCTGCTTTCAGCTAGTGACTTTTCTCACATGCATCTTTTCTTTGACACCCACAGGCCCCAAAGAGTAATGTGGTCATTTACCACCAAGAACTCAGTGTCAGGTCGCATAATAGGAGCCAGTTCAGAGCCCTCTTCCAGGCAGAGGTTTTCTGATTGCTAGCTTCACAAGTAGAAGCACTTTATAGTGTGGTATTTGAAATTGGCATTGATTTCATTAAGAGTTGGGTTTTTTTCTTTGCTTTTCCTAGGCTCATCCAACTCTGGGAAAGCCTTGTCTGGACAGTGTCATGGAGGTCTGGCAGCAGAGCTTGGTCTTAGTAGCCAGACACTAATGCAGACAACTGCCGAGAAAAGTCCCATATTCGGCAGCTGGACTTGCTGTGCATTAAGCACAAATGAATGAGGGGCTAACACCTTGTCCAGAACTAGTCAGACTAAATAAACAACAACAGAAGATGAATTTCAGCTTTGGGGCTGGTGAAAATGTGGAGAACTTCAACATAACTGCTGTTATCCAAGGCCAGGGAAAACACGTAATGACTTTTATACCACACTGGTGTCCTATTATTCAGAACTCTCTTTGGAGCATTTGTGATTGGCCTGCAGAAAAACCTACAACTTTCTTCCAATCCCACCTTTCCTCATCAGCTAAGTTGTCAATTTCTCCAGACTCATTTACCCTTAAATTTTAATTAGATATGCCCCAACACGTCTTTTCTGTGCCTACATTGACTAACCTCTCTAGATTGTAACTGCATGCACTGTAAAGATTTCCATACCATCCTTGACTGTACAAAGTGCTTCACATCTCCTGTGCTCACTGTTTGGGCAGTCAACCAATGCAGTGGAAGATCTGCCACAGGGTGCTAAACAGTCTAAGAAAAGAAGAAAAAGAAGAAAAGTTCAGGCCTGTGGCAACCTGGATCCATCACAGGCTTTTTGTGTGTGCTGTTTACACACCTTTTGCCTCAGTTTCCCTTTGGGGTGGAGACAACTAGGGACAGATGCAAATCAGACATCAAACGGAAGGCTAAGCCCACCCTCTCCACCCCACATTGCAAGATATGATGGGGGAGGTCTGCAGCACTGGGCTACGGCCACAGATAAGAACTGCACAGCATTGCCAGTGTTTTTCTGGCTCCCTGTATCCTGTGGAGACAACATGCAACACAGCTTTGGCAATTCGTCAGGTTTTGGCATGCACTGGCATCAGTTTTTGGCATGCAAGTAAGAATTGCTAATGTATTGAAGGAAGCAAAAGCATCAAGAACCTTTTTCTTCAGCCCTGTGCTTCAACAACCTCTTAACATTCATTTGTCCACTGTTTATTCAGAAAGTGAGCCCCTTGGGTCAGTCTTGTTCGATGAATAATACAGTGAGACTCTGACATAGGTTACTAGCAGCCACTTAGCAAACCTTATCAGGCCAAGATTTAACATTGGCAGGTAAGAAGTATTCAAAGTTGCCCTTTGGGTTGCAAAGGTCTCAGTAAAATCCTCCAACTATAACCCAACTATTTCCCCTCTCATGCCACAGTGAAACAGAACCTCCCTCCCTGGGCAAAGGCCTTTAGCCCTGCACTCTGCTTTGAGAGGTGTGGGTCTTTCCTGTGCTAATAAGGGCAAGATCATGCTACACACCTGTCGGAGGATGCCTTGATCAAATTACATTACCATGCTTTACCCTGCATGGTCTTTCACGGATCCTGATCTCTCAGGCTCCAAGATCACTTTGAAAGAGATTCTTCCAACTTGACTTAGCTCAGACAGATAATGAAGTTAATCCTGTAAATACATGGGTCAGACAGTTGGGGCATTATCTACACTGTTAATTTAGAGTAAATTTATCAAGATCAGTGTTAGTCTACTGGCCTGAAAACAATCTGCAGTACGCAGCCCTGTTCTGGTTAAATAATTTCCATTTAGAGGAATAACAATGTTTTGTAAGGCTCCCTGGTGCTGTCTTGTCATTTAGGTTTTTCCCACCCACGATTGCTCATTTGCTTCATTAGCATCCTGACTGCATTCTGGGTTTACTTTATTTTTTTTCTGCCATTAAATAAACCAAAAGTTATTTTGGATGCTGAGATTTAGCACTGAACTAATATTTGCTGCAATAACTCTTTGCTACTGGACATCGATTGTTTTCCTGGTAGCACCGTTTACTTTTGTTGGACACCAAAACAGCTTGATACAAGGTGTCTTTGGATTCATCTTTTCAAGCATGACTATATTGGGTGCACACCACATTTGATTAAGGGAAGGTGAAATCCTGACTAAATCAGGGCCAGCACACCCCATGGGACTCCTAGCAGTACAGCCAGTTCATTTAATCTTCCCCCTGTGCTTTCCCTGGACTGATCAGACAGCACCTTTACACATCAAGAACTATA
This sequence comes from Cygnus olor, assembly GCF_009769625.2. Taxonomy (NCBI): domain Eukaryota; kingdom Metazoa; phylum Chordata; class Aves; order Anseriformes; family Anatidae; genus Cygnus; species Cygnus olor. Next base: position 44,170,254 of record NC_049198.1, on the reverse strand, counting down.
ATCCAGCCTTTAATGTTAATTAAGGTGTGACTGCTTAAACTTCTGCATTTTTTCCCCTTCTCTTCCCTTGGCTGGCCACAACTGTTCAAGTGTTGCTGAAGGTTATTATGTTTAAGTATTAAAAAATGCTTAGCTAAATAAGTTAGCTTATTTGCTTTTGCTGATAGTAGCAGTCCACCCACAGAGCCCTTTCAAATCTCTTCAGTGTTTTGGAAAGTGGATAAGGGACTTATTCAGTGACGTGCAAGTTTTGCCTGAGCCAGGAATGAAGCGTGCATTTCATGAAATGAGAAATAACCTCAGACCACACACACAGCGTAATTTCTGAACTCCAACTCATGCTCTCTTCCCCTCGTCCCCACACACACATACACACACACTCCTGCTAAAAAACAAGATGATGACTGACATCCCTAAATCCTTTAAGCATTCTTCTACAGCTAACGGCAGAGGGAGGTTTTCAGAGCTTAGGTGGCTCATTATTAGCAACAAGCTGATGAAAAAATGGATTACTACAGTATGTGCATACCATGCCAAAAAGAAATAGTGAAAAGCCTATGCCATCTAAACACAGCTTTCAAGAGGAGAAACTGCTGATGCAAACATCTTAAAGCTATTTTTACTGCATAGGGAGATGACAAGGAGCCCTCCCCACAATTTTGTTAAAGAATAATGTTGGTTCTGTCACTCCTTGTTTAGTTAAGCTAAAATCAGTGAGTGTTTCAAATATTATTTTCCATTATAATCCAGTGAAGTAAAACAGACAGATAAAGTTTATTGCATATAAGAAAACCTCACATCCTTTCCTCTCCCAAGCACAGGAATTATGTTGTATGGTGAGAACAAACTACATGCAGAATAGGCAAAGGGCAAACTTTTCCACAGCTGTTACTCTAGTGCTAAAATATTATCTCCAGAGTTTAATTCCCCAGGGTCCTGAAGCAAGAGAGTGCGCTTAACCACTGACACATTGGCCAAACCCTGCTCAGGTCTCCTTAAATATGTCCTATACGCTGATCCAAAAGTAGCAGCTTCATTGTGTTCGGCAGGTAAGGAGTTCTCATGCATTACAATTGCAGCATGTCTGCTAAGCTGCCCCTGTAGAGCTTAAAGAGAGTAAAAGTGTTTACAGACTGACTTCCGCTTCTCATTGCTTTATACCTGATCAGTAATACCAGGAACCATCTCACCCACTGATACCTGCTCTATCATGGTGACACTGCATAGCTGCTTATGCATACAAATGTATATCTGTACATGTATTTTAAGCACGGCTGTTACTCCCACCAACAGCTAAACTTGCTTAACACTTTCCATTATAGGACCTTGCTTTCAGTTGTTTATAACTGCGCCAAACTCTCAGTGCTCCAGCTGAAATTTTCCATGCTGGGTGTCTGCATCAGGCTGATTTTTTTTTCTGTTAAGTTTCAAGTAAAATAGTACAGCTGTTCTGAATATGGGGTTAAAAGAGAGCAATCTCCTTTTTTCCCCATTCCCTCCCTACCCCTGAAAGCTATTGAGAAGCTACTTTGTCTGTATGTTTTTTAGAGATATGGAGGGTGGGAAAATGGGTTTCTCTACAGTAAGGCATCAAATTGTCAGGGTCACGCCTGGTACTAGCCTTCTGAAAATGTCCCAAACTTTGGCCAAGTTATAAAGTTCTAAAAATTGTGCTTTGCCCATGCTCCATATAGGTTTCATAGAGAGCAGCACCATTATTTTCTGTATATTCCCTTCGACAGAAGGAGAACTTGACCTCATACATCTCCTCCATGTCCATCATCAGACCATGTGTGCATCCTTCCCACAGGCCAACTAAGCATCCTCCCAGGCAGAAAAGGATATACAGGGCAGTTTGGGACTTTTTATGCAGTTTCTAGTTCTGGCCCCCAGGAGTTGCTGTGGTACCAGAACTGAAAGCATAGAAATTCTGTTTATTACACCATCAATATCCATTGATGGTACTCATGCAGTATACTTAAAGAAGCTGCTTACCTTGAAAACAAGCAAGAAAGAAATGAAAAAGCAGAGGAGACACAGAAGGATAGATGCAGTGAGAAAGTAGAATAGTCAGGGCAGAATGATCCATTGTGTTTTAAATACATAATACAATCTCCCCAGATTGTAAAATAGAAACAGTAATTCACAAATCCCAGCACTCCTTTGTTTTCAGTTAGCATCTGTGACATCTACTAGCATCTATATCCTTTCATCCTCTAAGTGTTTGGTCCGTAGAAGAGACTGCAACCTACTAGTTACTGCTATGAGCCATTCCAATTGGACAAATGTCAGAAATTGTGATTCTAAATGTTAATGATGATCCATGTGGGAATCACTCATTTTTGAATTGCTTTTCTTTTTGCTTTTTTTTCCTTAAAGTTTTCCAAAATCACAGCATCAAAACCATGCTAGAAATATTAAGGCTATAAAAACAGTCAAAAGTGAGAAAATGCCAATGTTAAAACTGTTCATGAAAACTTCTGTATATGTACTACAGTACAATCTTTAACTGTATTCTCATTGATACTTTTTTTTTTTCCCCCAGGCCATCGCCCTTTTTTTTTGCGCAGAACAACATGATCCTAGAAATATGCCTTTATTTCTTTCCCTCTCAGATTTGCAATTCTTCTGTATAAACAGTCCAAGAAGAAAGCCAAGAATGAAGAAATTCCAGTTTGCACCTCCAGTTCAGCTGCAGCCTCTCTGCGGCTGTGAAGAGGCCACAGCTGCACATCGGCTTCCATCTCAACTCATCCAAATTAAGCTACTGGTGACTGTAATCTTTTCTAGCCCTCAGTTAATTCCTGGTTCCTATGTGAACAAAACCAAAAGGTGAAACCAGACACATATCACAGACTTCATGTCTGTCATCCTGTGATCCTGCAAGGCTAAAAATGTTCAAGTCTAAATAGTTCTCTGCACTGGGTGGAAGAGGTTCATTGCAGCTTCCCAGCAATTCTGAACACTCACTTCTTGCCTCTGAAAGACTGAAGCAACAGAAGGCAAACTGGTGACATGCTTAAAACATAGTAACTAAATTAAAGAGGACTTTGTGTATTTAAAACCCAGATATCCCGAGTTTAAGAAGAATAATGGTGCTACTCTCTAGGAAATGTACATGGAACATGGACAAAACACAGTTTTTAGAGCTTGGCCAAAATTAGGCAGGCTTTCAGAAGGCTGGTTCCAGGTATGGCCCTGATGGTCTGATCTCTTATTGTAGGGAGACCCCTTTCCCAACCCTCAATATCCCTCTTAAAGCATGCAGACAAAATATTCCTCAATATTCCCTCCAGGTATAAAACTGTTAAATCACGAGTAGTGCATTGTAATCCAGTAATTTGTAAAGTCCAACTACAAAACTGTGGGGGGCAGGCAGAGGCAAGAGGAGCCTGAACAGTTCTGTGCTCATACAATTTCTGCATGTAGAAGGACCAAGGCAAGTTCAAATCTGCATCTACTGTGTGGGTGATGAGACCACAGCACAAAAGAGATGTTCTAAGAAAGCAGCTTTCTCAGAGGTACGTAAATTATAGTCCCAATTAGACCACAGTATGGATTTATTTTCTTTGTCATTGAATTATGAACCAGGACAACTCGGAACTGCGCTGTAACTTCCACCAGAGCCTTAATCAGAGAAAGGCCAGCACTGCCTACAGTTGTGAGCATTTACTTCAAACAACATAAATATACATCTGGTATTTGTTTTTAAAGCAATTGGCATAGAATGATTTTCAGGGTGATACAGGAGATCATGTTTACATGAGCGTCCACTTGATGGAAACAACTTAGTATCAAACCATAGAGGAAGAAAATCCCTTTAGTATAAACAGTTCTAGTGAAGTAAAACACAGATTCATTCTGAGTTGAGCTGGTATTCATTTAGCATCTGAACTATCCATGCTGCTTTGCCATTGTCTTTAATGAGAGCAACGTTAGGGATTGCTAATGTTAATATCAAACATATTACCAATACTTAGCCATCGGTACATGTTACTTTAGACTGATGCAAATTCTAACGCAATTTTGCTCAGTGTATACACTTTCAGAAAACAGTGCTTTTGTGCAGCAGGCCTGCTCATGTTCCAGTTTGTATAGCTTACTATGTGTGCAATCTCAGTTGAACACAAGGTCAGAATCTGACCACTTGATTCCATCCTCTCAGCTCAAGCAAATGCAAATAACTCTTAAGTATCATGCATATAGGGAATACCTACATCAAATTACTTCTTTCATTTTGGAATAGAGTCTTCACTTGGTCTTTGGAAAAAAGGCAATTTAGTCTTTTGGGTGCCAATTCAACAAAGGTTAGGATGTCAGCTGAACAACTCTGAAGCCCACCAATCAGTTTGTTCAGACCCATTTTCCTCTTTTAGAATTAGTGTCTTCTGTGCAGAATCATACACAAGATACAGGTTCAATTACTATCACAAGGATAACCCTATGGTCCACACATGTTCTGTAGCAAAAAGGGCATAACATCTTAAATGTTCTGAATCTCTGTGTACCTCTCACTTGCACAATCTAGGAGTACAATTTATATCTCAGAAATTGAATTGTCTGAGTTATGTTGAGCCAGTTACCTATTTTTTAGGTGCATTATTCAGGAAGGTAGATCCTCGCATGAAGTCTACTTAGATGGTCATTACTTTTTTCCATAGGATGCACTGAATCAAGATGTACGGAATCATGGAATGTACAAATGCAAAGAGAGAAAGTTTTCATAAGAATATTACCTCATTTGTTGCATAAGCTGGAAGGTATGCAGTGAATAAAATATGCAGGGCACTGCTGGAACAGGAAAAGACCTAATAGCAAAGGCAGTTAAATGCTTCCTTGGAAGAACAGAATCTTCTCCTTCTGCTGCAAAGATTCTTAAGCAAGTAACTTAAATCATCTTTTTCATACACGGTAACTGTATTCTCGTTTTTGAAGTATCTAGTGATAATTTTTAAATTGTGATTATACTGTTAGCCATTTCCCTTCCCTAAGAATGAATTATTATTAATTAATTATTTCCCTTTCCTATTAATGCTGCTTTCACTCACTGTGCTCAGGCTATGGTGCTGGCGTTAGTCTGCTTTTCAGTGCTCAAAGTCATGACCCGCTAAAGCTGAGCAAATACATCCTTTCAAACTGCCTTTTTGTGTTCATGAAATGTTTGTATGCACACCCGGACATTTTAAAACACATTCATTATTGGAAATTATTCATTCTCCCTCCCCCAGACCGAAAAATGAAATGTGTGGACCACATGGCTATTCCCAAATCCAGTTATAAGCATAGCTCTAATTTGTAAAACATGCTTAAGATCCGAACTGCACTTACAAAACAGACCCAGGACACACACACTGTTTTTAAGTGGGTCTGGTGACAGTTTTGTAAACAGGTTGCTGACAGAGCTGCATTTGTTACTGCAGGCAGGGTCAGATTTCTTACCATTTCACTGGCATCCTATTCCCCCCACCCCCCGTCAAAGAATTCCCACCGAAGCCAAGGGGAACTATTGGAACCTTCTGTCGGGTCAGGGACCCAGAGCCAGAACCAGCAGAACCCCATCAGCTACAAGAGCAAGGAAACTGCAATAACGAACAGGAAAAAACAAACAAACAAAAAACCAACCAAACTTGCAAGCTGTTTCCAGCTGGAAGCAAGGACAACAACAACAACAACAACAACAACAACAAAAAGACATCCTTCTCCTCTTGGCTGATTTAATCAGGTGATTTAATCAGGTTAATTGAGATCAGGTGATAACTGCTATGAAGCCATTTCCTTACGATTGGAAGCTGTTACAATTTCCCAGTAGTCTGTGCCTCACTGCAATCAAGCAGGAACCTGTGAGTGGAAGCTGTATGAATCTCACTCCACTGAAATCCTAAACACAGAATTCCCTAAAGCCTCCTTCATTTTCAAATCCAAACAAAATGATAGTCACAGATTTCCATTAAGAAAAAAGCTGTTTATTTTTAACATTTGAAGGATATGCCTTCAAAATGTCATCCTTTTTGAATTAGTTCATCTTTTTAAAATCATACACGCATCTTATTCATGACAAAAATATTTTATACACACATCCCTAGGGCACTAAATTGCAGTATTTATGGGTTAGGCGATACTCCCTACTAAAATAAGTTAAATTTGCATAGGAAGATACAGAGTAACATAAATCTTACTTCAAGACATCACCCTGTGGCTCAGTTTAATTACAGATTAAAATAAAAATACATTTCCACAAATAAATTAGCAGTACGTGGCATAGATGTGAATAAAACATGCATTTCTATGGAGGTTTTGACATACACATTTCATCATCTTACAGATGAGAAGCAATTTCCTCATTACTTCAGAAATATGATGACTTCTTTCTTGGGAATTAGTTCTGCATTTCAGCCTTGTACCAGTACATTTCTACTGCATGAAAACCTCTAAAAGAAAGGAAAGAAGGAAATGTTGACCTAACTCAATCTGATCTCATCTTCCCCATTATCTATTGATGTAGATCATGTCTGACAATCTAGTGGTGCTTCAGTGAAATCTCTCCCTAGCACTTTGGTATAAGCCAAAATAGACATTATTTAGCCCCTTCTGGCCCTCAGATTATTTGAGAAGCTACCAGCCCTTCCCTCTGCCCTAAAATATGGACAGTTATATCCATATAATTTCTAACAGATATTAGTCTCTCGCATTCTTAATGACCTCCAACATTGGCACTCCTCCCTAAACAACATATTATACAATATTTACTCTTAGAGACTTGTCCTGTTATCTAACCTGTTATCTTTGGTGTGGCTTAAGCCACTCACCTCTTGTCTTTTCACAGTGGAAGTGAAGGAACTATGCCCTTTCTCTTTGCATCATTTTTATGCATTTGAAGGCCATATTCTTTGTTCCACCAAATCTTCTCCTCTGTAGGATAAGCAGCTGCGGTTTGCCTCATTAAGCAGAAGAATGCTGATCTGTAAAAAAAAAAAAATCAGTATTAATGCCATCAATCAAAGGCCTTAACTTATGCCCTACTTAGTAATATCAACAAGAAGGGTCCAGATATTCCCTATCTTACACTGACTTCTTTTAACTGTACATAATTCAAAGGCACCAATAACTAACAGTTTTATGGCTCCTTTATTTCCTTAGTTGAGACTAAAAAAAAAAAAAAAAGAAAAACAAAACAAAAACAATAAACAGCTGCTCTAATTGACTGTACTGAATTTCATTTTGCATCTTAAATGTCATTGTATAACAAAATGCTAACAGCATAGATTCAGGGTTAAAGAAAGAGAAACAGTTAGGGAACACATTTATTTTACTCACATTAGTTGCCTATAAAGACCAAGCCTCTTACTACTTCATCATGTACATTCAGAACCGAGCTCCTTGTTCCAGGTAGCTAAGTCAGATTTCCCAGTTCAGTTTTTAGATGGCTCCCACTTACAACAAGCGCATAACAGTTAACAGACAGAGCAAAGCCTACAACAGCTTCCCATGACCTAAAGTAGAAGCTGCTCCAGATCAAATTTAAGCTTATTTTCCAATGGGCAGTCATCCAGACCACAAAAACCACCACCATTCACAGACTGCTGCTGTGCAGTTTCAGTGTCCAAGGTTTTAAAATTTCATAACATTTACCCTTCACATAAAACAATTTATACAGTGTACTCAGTGTAAAACCCTATGCTAATACAGCATTAAATTTAAGATGTCAAAGCTTACAGAAATCAAAGATTATGGTTAAGGTTTCCAGAGCAACATGAAGTCTTGGCCTCTTTTGGTTGAGTGTTATGATAAGGTACTCCTTCATACGATATCGTAGTATTGAGAAATGTGACAGACTATGAGGCATATGAGACATGACATTGCTTATCTTATAACCACTTCTCTTTATCTGTGAAATACTTTTCATTTGGAGATTTTATTACAGCCAGTGTTTCAGGAGTAAGATGACAAGTTGTGGGTATGTAGAAGTCTTCTTACTCCACATATACTGTATTGCATGTTCTCAAAAACTGACAACATAACCTCTGACTTTTTGAATTATGTGTATTATATCACCTACAGAAACAAAAGAAAGATCCAATAGGTGTTTTCCTTTAAAGTACACCTCCAAGAGTATTACATTTACACAGACGTATGGAATTATTTTTAGCATTTTGGATGCAGAATATAAAGAACTCTTAGGGTCGTGTTCCTTAGCATCCTGGTAGAATAAATTAGTATTCTATTGCAGAATTAGTTGGGTAGCGTACAGCCCATGTACCTCACCTTGCAATCATGACTAGATTAAAAACAAACAAACAAAAAAACATTATGCATCCTTCTATTTGATAACGCATGTGTCTGATGCATGCATCAGAGAAAGGACTTATGGCTGAACCTTCAATCCTCATTTTTAAGTGCCTGAATCTGCAACCCTACATACCACTAGTGTACTGTTGGTCAAAAAGGAAGTTTAAAAAGTTCAACATAAAAATAATCTTCCCTGAAAGCTGTGAGTGAAAAGTAATAGTATATAAATTTGATGTTCTGAGAAGTGCTAACGTTAGATACTATGATCATATACAGGCACATTTCAATTCCTGTGTAGGAGGGTGAAGTCAAATGCAGAAAACACACGTAAATATTTGCCTTGGCTGAAAAAGAGCAACCAGATCAAAACGAGCACACAGCAGCTGTCATGCCAAAACTAGAGGAACACAAAACACCCTACATTTAAGGACAGAAATCTGCAGAGAAATCTACATAGCAGAGGTTGAAATGCATTTGGTGCAAAGCTGGGAATGGCGTGCTTTCCTCAAGCATTCACTGCCGTACCAGCCTCTTCTTCAGCAGCCCTTGCAGTAGAGCCAACAGACATTGATGTGTCCACAACAAGGCCCATCACATGCCACGATGCCTACTTATGAAACATACCCACAGCTGCCCCCCTCCTGCCCTCTTGAAAATAGGCTCAAAGGTTAAATAATGGGATATGACCATGTTATGCACAAATTCTCCTATGCTTTCAGTGGTGACAGGATTCATGGCGTGCACGCACCTGCAGTACTCAGTCATTTATTCCTTGGAATTGCTGACCATCCACATAGATGAGATAATGGACCATCTTGAGAGAAAGGTCTGACTTGAAAGTAGGTGACTGAACCTTCACAATTGAGTGTGACTGATTGTTTCAGGAGCTCTCCAGGTGGTAATTTTGCAGAGTTCTTCAAATTCCTTAAGGGAGCTCCTGCTGTCTAGTTTAATTTGTGTACTTAAAATGTATTAAGTAACGTTCTTGGTGGAGCATCCCCAGGTTCCTGCTGCAGAAACAATTGAAGTATCGTAGTGGAGTAAACTGATGTAGTGCAGCAAGGATTACAATTACGTAATTGTATTCACTGTATTAAGCATAACACAACTGACAAAACTTCCAACTATCAGCAGAAGCTGACTTTAGGCTGCAATGCACTTTACAGTAATATTAAGTGTCAACAGCAAAACCAACTCAACAGATTACAGTTTATTTCCTCAAAGTTATTTCATCTTTTTTTTAAGACTACCCAAGCCTGAGTTTAGAAAAAAAACCTGACAGTCCATATACACAGTAGCATGGTATTTTTTTTTTAAGTGCGCATAAGATACCATATCATAGTTTTAAAAAATAAAATAAAAAATTAATAAAACATTTTTATTAAAATTTTTAAATAAAATCAGGATACAGTACTTATAAAAGGAAACTTGTTTCATTTGTTAAGCTGAGCAAGAAATGACAGTTTTCAAGTATAGGCCATATTTGTTTTGCATTATTGTACCACCCGTATCTTTTCAAACCAAATACATGTATGAAATGAAGAGACAATGAGTCTCAATTACTGAATGGCAATACCTTCTTCTTGAAATTTGCTAGAAATCAGAATATATTTTATTCCACTTGAAAATAGAAACCTTTTTCCTTACATAGTTACCAACACCAAAGTATTGTTCAGACCACATAATCTGACAAAGGCATCAGAGAAGTCTATAAAAATAAAAAAAGGGAGAAGTGTACTGACAGATGAAATTTGACATCTCACATCATTTAACATGCAGTAGGTCTCACACTGAAGACGACAGTGAACAAACTAAAATTGGTGCTCCTTCACATCAACTAAGCTGAGGAACTCACTGCCACAGGATACTGAAGTTAATTAGAAGCTCCACAGCTTTGAAGAGAGACCAAGCAACATCAAAGAAAAAAAATCCATTGCAGTCTAGAAATCACCCGTCTCTGGAAGCTCCTGAGTCCTCAGTAGCTCAGAAAATATGAAGAGTTGCTTTGTCAAATCCTGTTACCATAGTCAGATGCTGCCAAGATATCTGAGGGTAGCAAATGTGCACACAGGGGTAAAACTGCTTAGCACTGCTACCGACTCTAGGAATATAATCAGGATTCAAGAAAGCAAAGTGCACTCAAAACATTCAAAAAGAATTTAATCTAAAATTGGTATGTCATAGCTTACGATAATATACAATTTAGTCAATGTAAAATATACATTGGTATCATCATAAATATGATTTCATCACTTTACATTTCATTTCATGGAGGTATCATGTTTTGCTGAAGTTCTACCCATTTTAATGTTCATTTAACTAAAACAATTATAGTCCAAGTCATGTAGAAAATCTTCATTTTACTACATCACAAGATGTAGCAATGGATGGTTCATCTGGATCATCTGTATTGTGTTTTTTCCATAGAAAGTTCTCATTTTTTTTCCAAAGAGAACTTTCACATACACCTCTGTTTTCTGTCACTGGTGGATGAGGTGCTCTTTCACACAGCTCCTCTATGACCGCCAGGTCTGTGAGCTTTCTGAGGCTCTCCTCATTCTGCTCATTCAGCATGTCCCAGAAGTCTTTCGGTCTCTCCTTTGATTTTTCTACTTGCCCTGAAGGGATTCTCCTTGGTGATTCCGTAGGCTCATTTCCACCATTTCCGAAGAGGTCATTGAGAATAGAGGTATCTCCAAGCAAGTCCACAAAAGACTTCTTATAAGTCTTAGCTTTTCTCTCGTTGTTTTCTGACTGAGACAGGGATCTTTTTCTTGGCAGCTCTGTTACTTCTGAATCCTGCTGTTCTTCACAACTTTTTACAGACAGCACCTCAATTATTTCTGATTTACTGCTTAATGAACCAGATGCCATAAAATCCTTGAATGCCTGACTGTTTCTCCTTTCAATATATTGAGTAGCATCAGTGAGTGATTGTTTGTATTTTGTATTTTTAACACACACATTATCTTGCAAACAGGAGTCATTGTGAAGTTGCTCTACTTCTTCACAGCTTTGCTGTTTCTGCATTCCTGTAGCTCCACTCAGAAGTTCTTTAGCTGATGAAAGTCTAGACTTGCGTCTTCCAAAATTAACTACAGATTTTCTTTTTCTGGAGTTTCTTGCATCCGCTTCTCTTTCCACATAGTCGTGAGAAACTTGTGCTGGTATTTCAACTGGAAATAAAGATGCCATCTCTGGATGTTTTGAAACGTAAAATTCTTTCAACATCTTCTGCCGTGTTTCTGATGTAACTTTTGTAATATGTTCTGCAAGTTCTTCCACTGATCCCATATTGAAGTGGGATACCATTTCCTCAAATTGTCTCCTGTAATTATCAAGAAGAAAAAACGTTTTATAACCGACAACTTTAATTAGGAACAAAAGAAGTAATTTTCAAAATTACTTATATACCAACTACCATAGTGATTTCCTTGTCACAAGGCCAAATTAAAAATATATACCAAATCCCAAATCCAGGTTTGCCGACTTAGCAATAGCTTTCCACTTTCTTTTCCACATACCACATGGCTATCTACGTACCAATGGAATTTAATTATCAACACTAACAGCAACAATTTGGGGAAAAAGGAAAAATGAGACAGAAAAACTCTTATCTTTCCAAAGATGAAGGGGAAAAAACATATTAAAAGATATTAAAAAGATACTGAGTTTCATGATAAAAAGTATATATAATGTCCAATCTTTTTACAGTCTTTCTATGAAAGTGATGAAATCCAGACAAAACCAGCAAGCAGTCAGAAGCTCACACTGTAACATTTCTTGTTTCTAAACAGCTAAAACATTAGTTTGCAATACTGCATGGTGCACATACCATGAACACTGTGGTGATGACATCTGCACAGTGTCATATAACGTATGACAGACCGAACCAACACATTAAACTGATTTGTGGGTTCCATTTGTTTTATTAATCAATTATGCTACTCCGTAAAGTTTGAGTGGAAGTGTCCCATTAGTTCTGCTCTTGCCACAGAAAATCATCAGTATTCTCTGAGTAGGGTTGAAACGAAGACAACAGTAACATTTCAAGCTTAGAATTTTACTTTGTTCTCACCAAAACAGACTCACCTGCGGATTTCTTTGGGTGTCTTTCCAACCAAGAAGGTGTTTGAACCCACTCTGTGTACTTTTTTGTTTTTCTGGATCACAGGATGCACAACATAGAGGTGTTGCTTACTGTTCAACATCATTTCTTTCCCTCTTTTCATAATGTTCGTCCCCGCCATCTCTTCTTCAAGGGTTTCTTCATCTTTCTAGCAAAACAAGACATGGAAATTGTCAAAACAGCTGTGTCTCTGAAACAGTGTTGTTGTGACTGCTTCTGAAGCTCAAGAATTTGTGTGCTAAGACTGGGATTCAGAGCTGCATTGTAAACTCTCCGGTATGTCACAAGCTTCCTGGTACAGCGAAGGGAAGTCTTAGTTCTCTAAGAGTAAACTGGGATACTGTACCAAACATGTTAGTTAGGATAACTGAAAGATCACAAAGTTCTCTAATGCATTAACAGGTGTTATATGAATACTTAATCTCAGGCCACGGGACCCAAACCTCAGTTAGAACCTCCAAATATAATAGAAAAAAAAAAAGATTTATTTGTATGTTATAGTCTTAATAGATATATATCTTACTTGATTTATTTAGTACAATATTACTTAGATTCTCTGCTTCCTAATAATTCCTGATAATATGTATTATTATATATAGTGATACAAATAGAGATACCAAAATTAAGGTAAGAACATTTTTGTCAATACCAAAATATCTAACACACAAACAATTTATAAAACATGTAAGGTTACTTTTGAAAGTATCACTACGCTTGCCTGAAAATGTGGAGAAAACAACTACACATTCTACTTACATTATAATACAGATAAGAGCAAAACACACTGTAGACATGATGACTCTTACATGGAGATTGCAAATTTTAATTTTAATGGACATCAATTGAATTCAAGAAGACTGGTACAGGTCAACTCATCATGCATTGACAGTCAACTTCTTGCACAAAAATATTATACTTTTTCTTTTCCCCTCCCAGAAATTCACCTAAGTTCTTGTGCACTTTTCTCCTCTCCCAAAAGGCAAGCCAACAGGAATATGAAAAGTAAAGAATGCATTTGAACAGGGCGGGGGGGGGGGACAAGGAAAAACAGAAAAGCTACACCATCTTTTCCCCAAAACGAAGTCAGGGAAAAAAAACTGCTTAATGATGTCCTCAGTCCCCCTACTGATACTATCTGAAAGATGAAAGCACAAACTGTGTTCACACCTTGTCATCTGCAGTTCAAAATTTGGTTTTGGATCTACAGTGTTTCTTCCCAATGTGTTTCTATTTGATCCATGTCCACTTCCTTTATTTCCATGGGCTGTTCACAATGTTCTTGAGCTTTAGGATTGCACATCTGTTCCCAATCCATTACTTTGGCAAGTAACCTCAAACTAGCATACAAAGAGAGTTTATACAGGTATAGATTTTCACTCTTTAAGCTACATGAACAATTCCAAACATCAGAATTTCAATATGTTATTACAGTAAACAAAACTGAAAACAAGGCTCCAATTAAAATTAAGATAAAAAAACTGTCTATATCTCAATATTATGATGATAACAAAATTAACATTGAATTAGCAGATGTCATCTGTAGCATAAATATTCTATTGTTATCTTGCTAATTCTGTATATATTTAAAATTTTTACAGGTTTCTTTCCTTTTTTTAAAAAAAAACATTTGCATGGATGATGGAGAACTTAGTCGGGAAAACATATTTGAAAAAAATAAACCAATGCCAGTTTTAAAGTATATCTGTTTTGATGTAATTTTGGCATGACTAAATAGTTATAGCATTCAGACTTTACTGTGACAATACATAGAGTATTTGTCACTCTGTCAGGAAATTGGGATTGTGTAATCTAATAATAACTGTAGAATACAAGCCCGACCATGTTAATGCCTGTTTTAAAAGTATTTAAAGCCTCCAGAAAAGTACATTCAACTACCACTTAATAAACAAGACCAAAGTATAAAAGGCAGCAACACTTTGCTTACATATCTGTTCACACTCAGATTAAAAACTCTTTGGAGGAAAAAAAGGCAAATTTTGTAGACATACTGGAAGTCGTATAATTCTGCAAAGACAAGCAATTTCTGTTAAAAACTGCTAACTGTAAATAACTTCAGAGATGGCATATTTGCTTGTGGAAGTACAAAACTTAACTACATTGACTACCACTGCCAACCGGAAAGAAACAGCGAGGTATCACTGTATACACACAGACGGTTCCTCCTTTTCTACCCAAATTAGCAGCTCAAAGATTTTTCCTGACTCTAGAAAAAGTTTGTGGAAACAAGTTACCACAAGAGTTGTGAGAGCTAATGGCCACTGTGAGTTACTCTTGAAAATCTTATCACAGCTCTCTGGAGCAAGGCCAATTAGTTACATGGCACCCAGTTAGGCTGAAACACAACTGGCTCTCTTGAACTTCAGAATGTTTCTGAGAGTTTGCCAACTTAAATCCAGCCCCAAACTCATATTCATATACATATATATAAATATATATATGCATGATAAGCCTAAGCATTTTGTGCCTAAGCATTTTGTCAGTAAAACTAAAACACTTGTTTCAGTAGTTTTTCTCAAGATGGGTCAGGGCTGTCTAAAGGTCCAATCTGAAGTTTGTTACTCTGAATGACACATGGCTGATGTTCAAGCTACTGATAACATTTCCACATGTATACATGAAAATATTCCCTGTATTTTTCTACTTGTATTACCATTAAAAAAGCAAAAATTTCAATCAACACTCCAGCACTGTATTTCTTAGCTTTCTTTTGAATCTGATGTCATCTGTTAATCATTAATTCTACTGTTTCCTCCCTCTCAAAAATGATTTTTTTTTGATTCCCTTTAAATACTTGCCTTCTAACTTAACGATTCAAATCTATTTTATGATGCAAAATTCCTTTTGACAGCTATTTTCTTTTCCCCAAGTGCTTTCTCTACCATCACACCATCATGTGTCCCTCCCGTTATCTGTTCCTACATCCAATTCCACTTTGACTTTAGAAACCTGGTCTTGTGAATCTGAATTAGCACATATGTCATATGCCTCAGGCAATCTTGCAGAGTAAGACAAATCGATTGAATCTCATTCAGCTAGGAACCTCTGACTGTTGTTCTTACATTACTGACACTAGCACATTCCACAATGTATTCATACAAAGGGTCTCCCATTCGAAAATTTATGATCTGAAGAAGGGAATAATACAGGAAAGAAAAATCCTTCACCCCAAGGACTCTGTGCATTGGAAGTGCACTTCACCTTTGCTTAACTTATAGTATTGTATATTAATTAATTTACTTAGATAACCACAAGTGTTGTCGAACTTCTCAAAAGAACATGCTGATGAAAAAGAATTCTTGCCAAACATTATGCCATCACACACATTACTGTGTTAATTTTTTTTTTTGTGTACTGCAGTGCACATCTTCTAATTAGCCTTCTGAAATATATGATGTAAAGCTAAAGCAATAATTAGTGTATCCCAAATGTATTTTAGAAGATTTTTTTAAAAAAGGATTGACAGCAATTACAAAAGGAGTCTTTATTAAATACTTAACTATGTTAAAGTACACACAGAAATTTCCACTGCTCGAAGTGGAAGTTTCCCTTTAAACTTCACCACATACTTACTGGTCATCTGATAAATTAAGTGCACATATACTGAATTACCTGTAACACACCTTTATATGTTACTGCATTCTTCCCATTTTCTCCTTTCTCAAACCATTGTACATTGGCATGGGAAACAAGTAACACCTAAATTCCTTTTACCAAAGACAAAAAGCACTAATGTATTATTGAATTACTGAATGTGATATTTTTACCAGTGTCTTCAAACTTATGCCATTCCTCTTTGCCAAGAAAATCTCAGCACAAAGTTTAGGAGAAATAGAAAACTTATCTTCAAACACAGGCATGTATATAACACACCCAAAAAGCTATAGATACAAGTTGATCAGTAGAAGCAACATTTTTTGGATTCAAAAAAAAAGTTACACGAGAAAAGGTTACACTGCAGAAAATATCCCAGGAAATGGGGGGGCGGGGGTGTGTGTGGAATGTAAAAAGAACAGTAAAATGAAATTCTGAAGTGTTATTGTCAATGATGGAAAGTACCATGTAAATGAGCAGTTATTTCTTCCTGTTTTACACTTATTTTCTTATCCTGTCCCATCTTCATTTATTGCATTGGCTCTAAAGAGCCTAGGAAAGAAGAGTGGTCATTACATAACTTTGCAGAAAACAGTTTTAGAAGTATTCAGAAAACCTTGGGACTCTTACCACTCATGAAAAAAATGTCAGAGAAACCATTCATTTTCACATTTCATGTTCCATTTAAACTCTGGGATTTTCAACTTAAACACGGTATGTACACCCTTCCTATCTTTCTGCCACAGAAGGTATTTTCCTCTATTCCTTCTTCATTTGTTAGGTATGCGTCTCACTCATAAAACTATACCTAAGGTTCTGGATACTAACAATGAGTTTCAATTTCTTTGAGTTACATATTATACACCGGCTGTAACCATGAGTCCAGCACCTGCACCTTTGAAGTCCCACATCAGTACACACTTAAAGACTCATGCTCTTCACGGACATGCAGCTGAGAATCAAGCAAAAATGTAAGTGCTACAGTGCAGCAGTCACTTCTGCTTAGAGATTCCAACAGCTCTTGGATCTGATTGCTCTGTGCGCCTCCCACCACACAGTTACAGGAGTTTTTAAAACAGCATACACGTACTCAAGCCAATTCGTGCCTATTTTTGACGGTACAAAACCTCTGCCTATGTCCTTCCTGCTACAGGCACAGAGAGGTGGCTGTGCTCTGTGGCAATGACTGCAAACGCATGAGCATCCTCACACGTGACCGATCATCTTAGGCCTGTGACTTCCCCCTTTTTCTCTGTAGCCTCTTCAAGCAAAGCAACAGAGAACAATGTTCATCTTTTTATGTACAGCAAGATGAAAACGTGTGATAGAGCAGATGAGCAGAGTCTAGCAGTGAGATGAGTAGAGAAAAAGACACAGGTGCAGGGATGATACTTATTTTTTTTAGGCTGTCTCTTCTTGCCTATGGCATTTTCTTGAGTAACCAGACTGAGGATAATGAAGTTCCTACAGAAGCCTGAAGATGAAAACATGTTTGCACAATTACTCCTCAGCCATAGTTGCACGACATCTGAGTATCCTCCCCTCTGCTACTGCTTAACTGAAGAATCATTATGGTAGGTACCTTGCCAGATACTGCTTTCCAGCAGCAATTCCCATCTCTGACTTCCCCACTCACATCTGAAGCAGTGTTACTAGCTTTTCTCTACATATGAAACCACTGCTGCCTGATATCCAGGATACCATCCCTTGAAGAGTTTTGTTGTCTGTTTTTGTTTCCGAAGTGAACAAGAATGGCCTTCTCAAATATCTTGTTACCTCAATCAGAAAAAAGCATGAAAACTGAGTTCAGTACGACTATCCTCTTAAAACTTGGCATGCAAGCAAGTAACAGAACTGTATGCCATATTTTACCTTGCATTTTCCCACTATCCTCGAAACCTGACAAAACAGATGATTTCTCAGGTATATTACAAGTTGCAGCAGATACTGGGCAATTGTTATTATTTTGACCAAGTGATACTCATTGTATTTCAGTGACTTTATCTACCCAAATTACAATTCTATATTATTTCAGTTAATCTTTTTTTCCCCATTAGTTTTCCTTTTTTTTTGGTTCCCCCCACACCCACTCCCCAGTAGTCTTTTGGATAATATATATCCAAAAGTATGACTTTTCTATATTCTGTTCTTGAATATATGCTATTCTTAGATAGCGTTTTTACTTTGTCTACATTTTACATACTTGTCAGGACATATCAGATATAAACAGACTAAAATGTTTGTTACCTGTTTGTCCTTGGTCTCATTTTTCTCTTCTACACATATTCATGTCCAACAAGAATTTCTTCCTCAATCATTTTGCATGCCAAGGAAAACGGAGTATAATAGTGTCCTCTGAAAATTTCACGTAGTTTATCTAAAATTAAGGTCCCTCCACTCAAGATCATAGAAAAGCTACTTTCTTTGAATAATCTGAATGCTTCCACCTAATTTTTAAAAGAAAGCAGAATTGCTTTTCTACTTACAGATGATGTAATACTGAACAAATTATGTACTTCAAAGCGTTACAGTGACTTACACATCCTAGTTTGAAATATGCCTGAATCTTATCGTATATTAAATCAATTTCTAACACGTACATTAATTTTCCTTCTGAATTTAACTTTCCTAACTGAAAGGCAGTCTTACACAGATTGAACTGGTCTATTGTTCTAGCAGAATAGGATTATAGAATGAGAATTAGAAGTAATTGTATGGCTAACGTTGAGTAGCTCAACTGTCTAGAAAATAAAGCTAACCTACTTTGGAATTTTAAAATACTCTTGAACAATTGTATTCATATTATTTCTGAATTAAAATGAATTCTATGACACCTAATATTTGATAATATCCTAGCAGACCAATAGCTGAAATACCATCCAAGCTACAAGAAAGAAGTTAGACTTAGACTTATCCAGTGTTCCAATTACTCCTCCAAAATATTCAGCCAACACACAGAGCAGGACTTGCACATTTATATTTACCAGAGCATGGAGCTACACTTGCTGATAAAAGAAAATTTATCAGAGCACTATACAGTTATTTTCCCATTTGTCATCTCCACTTTTTTTTTCTCATCCAAAGAGAGACTAGGGACTACACAGACTCTAGTATTTTGCTTGGCAGTGGAAAATAGCCTACTAAGTCATATGAGGACAGATTGCTTTCTTTCTGTTTTGCATTTACTTCCCAGTTCCACTGTTTCTTCTCCAATACAGTACCAGCAAATTTTCTCATTAGGAGCAGTTTCGTTTAATTTGTTGATTTTTTTTTTTTAAATAAAAAATTCCTATAAACCATATTACCTTTTCGCAACTAACACAATGCCATAAATCAACATACTTATTGTTACTGTTTGGATGAGAGGAGATAATCAGCCTATCTCAAAATTCAAAGCTAAGGTTAACTTTATTCCAACAGAAGTCTGTGGATTTTCATCTACCTTCTTTTGCACTCCCACCCCTCCACTAAACAGCAGCAAAACAGAAAGCCAGGCATGTACACCATAAAGAAAATGCAACTACTTGCATCACAGAATGTCACTTACATGCTCACCAAATTTAAAAATACCTACACCATACTGAAAGAGTTAATTCCATTGTAAACTGAAACAGTAATCTCTATAAAGCAGCATTACAGGCCAATCATTTGGGAACAATTACTTTAAAGCTGAATGGCATTCCCCATCCCAGAAGAGCAAGCATAATGGAATGTTATCTCCCAAAAGCCTACTCATTGTAAACAAGTATCTAAACTTGTTCAGCCTGAAAGCTGTGCAAACACACTGCAATCAGAGTTACTATAACTGATAGAAAGTCTTTGTTTAAATAATCTACAAAATGTCAATGCAGTACAAATACAATAAAGAGAAGTTCTTAATAACACAACTTTTTTATTTACAGTATTCTCAACAGCACTTAAATCTGCATTGGAAATACAAAGGGCACGTTTTTTTCTCAGGCTGACAGCATGCTTAGTTCTCTCATTTACACCACATTGCAATAACATAAAGAGGGGTTTACCATTAATCCAGGTTTTACTACAAAGCATCCCGTTATTTCTCTGTCCAACACTGGCAAGACTGCCAAATGTCTGTCATCCAATTCAGAGGATTAAGTCTTCTTTTATAGTGTGATTCTTGTACCAATTTATAAAAATACAGATATAGTTTCTTAGAGCTGGTCACAGTCTATATTTTGGCCTGAATTCATGCCACAGAGGTTGAATATGACAGCTGGCAGGAAGCAGAGGGGAGAATACATCCTCCCCCTTTCCAGGCACCACATTTCTGTTGCCATAGTGATTAATCCTCAATTGAATGGCTGTCTTTGTACATTTCTTTTCAGTAAAACTAAGTAAACTTAAGTTGAAAACATACAGTTGGATGAAAAAAAAAAAAGACTCCACATATTCAACAGGTACAGTAGAAGTTCTATGCGACTAATTCTTTTCCACATATTAAAAAGGGCAAGTTAGCTCTAATGTGGGACATCATTTTTTCAATTTATTTAGTATGCCCTATTCCTATTTTTGACTTTTTTATGACACATCCATGCCTTCTGTAAAGTCTTCCCCATGCTTCAGCTCCCCCTCCTCACCCCCCATTCCCAGGATTCCTATTGAAGAAATACTTCACAAGTTCAGCTTTACAAGAAGTAAAGAAAGCCTACTTCAGACTTCTGTACTTGCGTAAAATATTTCACACGGGTTGTTTTTGCCAATTAATTAGGGAATTAATTAAGGAATGCAGTCATTTAATTCAGAATAGACTAGAAACATTAGAAGATATTTAATCTTGACTCTGGGAGGCTTCTATTCCTTATTGTACCTAAGAAAAAGCTTCACAAAAAACAGTGCAAGTTACCCAAAAAAAACAAAGTAAGTAACAAGCTCCTACACTGCAGGTTGCTTTGGAACCTGGAACCCACCAGGAAAAAAACCTCTAAAATACTTAGGAGATGATTAAGATTTTAGAGAAAATGTTAACACTTCCATTTTTACCTAAAATTCACAATGCCAAAAGAATTTTGAACAAAGTATCACATGAATGAATCTCAAGACTTCTTTGTTTGTTTCCTGAAAGGCTGAAATAACTGTACATCTAGTCTGAAAATTACACTCTGGCTTTAGAAGGCCACCATGTCTGGTCTACAGGTTTCTTTCACAGTTTTTGATTTTAGAAGTTTTTGGTTTCAATATCCTTTTTTTTTCTGCAGTTACACAAGATAGCTGAAAAAACAAATGAAGAACTATTTTTTTTAATAGTGATGAAGCAATAGACACAATTTTTCACTCGTTTGATGAAAAGAGAATTTCTAACCAAGTCTATTTGCACAGATGTATAAACAGAAGATTTGAATTGAAAATAAAATGCAGAACAAAGATGACTCAAAGGCATTAGAGCAGCCTAAAAACAACAAAGAAAATGCAGGCAAAACAAGATCATTACTCTAGTATCTTTTTTTTAAAAACAATCTTTTTCCTTCATACTTCTATACGAAAGACCAGAAAACCCTTCGTAGAAACAATCTACTGTGAAACAGCAGATGAAGTCTCTTCTGTGTTTGTATGAGTAAGGAGGCTGCAAAGAACAGTT
The DNA here is from genome assembly GCF_009769625.2 of Cygnus olor. NCBI lineage: Eukaryota > Metazoa > Chordata > Aves > Anseriformes > Anatidae > Cygnus > Cygnus olor. Next base: position 44,148,631 of record NC_049198.1, on the reverse strand, counting down.
CTCAGTAATTTTTACTGTGGTAGATATGTCACACTAAATGACATGCATTTTCCACTCGGGAGTTTAGAACACTGAAGTCTGGTGTGATACTCTCTGCATCATGGTATCAGACAGCTGACCATAATTTCTGTCTTGCTATGACATAATTTATGTCTTGCTATTTATGACTTGCTATGAAAGACTGCAAACTGCAATCTGAGAGACACACTTGACTGGTCTCTGAAACACTTAGTTCTAAAAATACATTGCATATCCCAGAACTTGCAGAGGATGGACTTAGTGGAAATTACTTGAGATATAACCTGTATCTCCAAAATTTGTTCAGAACAGTTGTTTGCCACATCTCTGCATGGAACAAGAAACACCTCTTATTATTGACACTTCAGTGCCTTTCACATAAAGAGCACTATCAGAAACACCAGCTCTTTGGGAGAGATTATCATATAACAGTATGTTCTGCTCTTCTGTCCTCTCTTCTCCAAATCTACATTGATCTTACATTGCCAGTTGTGGTCAATGGGCAGAATTTGGACAATTTTCAGACACTAGGTAATGTGTATGATTCAGAAACTGTTGTTAGGAGGCTAAAATATTGTTACCATAATTCTAGTTTTCTGCCTTTAAGGGATATCTAAATGTATAAATACCATGTCTATCTAAAGTAAATAAATTAAAATTTCTAATCTTTTAAGTACCTTATTATATTTGAAAACTAAAGTTAAAGCAGATATACACTGCTACAGATGTCTATTTATGATAGCTCCTTCCATCAGATGACAACAGCTTCTCTCTTCACTGAAAACCACTTCTTCATCTTACCTACAGCTACAGAATCTTCTTCCATTTTTATGCATTCTGATGACCTCATCAGACAAAGGGTAGATATTCCCCAAAATACAGTATCTTTTAGTTTCTTCAAGAGCATGTGATAAAGACTGCCACATTTGCTTGCTTCTTCCGTTGTCGTATACAAACTATCTTCAAATAGTTATCTTTCTTTAATTCAAATACTGGACAGTACTCAGTTTGGCTAGTAATAGTCATCCAAGATGTGGTTTACTCTCTCGTTTGTCTACTTAATGCATATTTCATCTTGTTACTTTTACTAGTTTTAGATTTTGTCTAATTTTTCACAGCTGAGAATTTGAGACAGCTCTCACATGTTTTACTCTTATTTCATGATGGCACACTTCATATTCTGATTGCTGTTACCCAACCCAACTGAATTTTCAGCCATCACATAGGATCTGTGGACATCCACACTAACAAGAATACCGTATTGTAAGAGTGGACTCCTAGCTAAACTAGTCAGTTTGTACAATTCATTTGAAAACAAACAAGAATTGAGAGTATGACTGTGCTCCCTAATACCTCTGCAGAAAGAAGAGTCAAAAGCTCTGCAACAGACTTAAAGGTGTGTATCAGCACAGTTCTGGAACCTGGAGCACAAAGCAAACAAGAAGATAATAAATAGTGGCAAGAGCTGTTTCTTGTGAAAAAGAACCAAGATTTTGTTTCCCTATGCCTTTAGAGGTACGGAACAATAGCAGGTTAACATACTATGTTTATTAATCAGACAAAAGGCAGATGATACATGAATCATAGCACAAGTAACATTAAGGACAGACTGACTATTCATTACTGGATAGAAAACACGCTCAACTGAAACCTACACTTCAAAAAACATATATTAGTACCCACTGCCCAGATCTCACAGACTTTCTGAAGTCAAATTAAGGAAAGAAACTATCGTCAAGACACCTTTTCCTATCCTTAAGTTCAAATCTTACACTTTTTATAATCAATTCAAATCCAAGCTTATTTATTCATTAGTTACTCATGTTCTTAAGTAAGATTTCCTAAATTTCTGCAAAGCTTTCTTTGACAAACGAAAACTTCCTGTCCCCCAACCCTTCTACCTTGACTCCCAAGGACCTTCTTCCCATGGAACTTTTCACACTTTGAAGAAAGCATCCTCATGGATGCTTGTAGGCAACTTAAGTGCCTACATTAGTCTTCATGCTTCAGCAATAAAGGACTAATAAACCTAGATTATCCACTGTGGATAGGAAACAAGATGAATTCAACAAAATATCAATATTCTCATGAGGCTGTCTTAGTTGCTTATTACTTATTATTTTTGCTTATTACTTAATGCTTATTATGTTGTTGCTTTCTACTCCTGTTGTTCTAAATTCGTACATAAGTAGACAGAAAAATGCTTCAGTTAGTCTTTAAGATCTGCAGGAAAAAACAGTATTTCCAAACAGAAAACACATCCACTTCAATGGAATGCTCTGTTAGTTTTCAGTGTTCTTGCACTCCTTTCCCAAAGAGTCATTTCTTAACAAAAAAATTAAAGACAGAAACACCTTATTATAGACAGATTGCAGATCAAAGCAGAAAGACAGAGTTGACATAGATAAACTGAACAGCACAAAAAATATTTTATGATTGTCCAAAAGAGACTTATGAATTGAAAATATCAATTTTTGTTCAGTCTTACATAGAAAATCAGAAGATTTGATTAAATGTGCTTAAAAAAAGGACATATTCATAGGTCTTCATGATGCTATCAAATAAAGCTTCAATATAAAATAACTATAAAAAACCTTCTATTTAAAAAAATGATCATTCAAAGTGAACAGAAACAGCTACACAGTAATTTTAGACCCCCGTTAGAATAATGATGCTAGAAAGCAAAATCAATGAGAAATTTCAGTTGTCAAAAATTTTGTTTTTCTTTCAAGAACTATCAGCTTACAGTTAAAATTCCAGGATTTAAGACTATCACTGTTTCCCTAAAATTGTGATGGAAACTTAAACTGTTAGTTGTATTTTTAATATTAGATGTAATACTATTTTAATCTGTTGAAATCTTTTTGTGTAAGCTTCATTTGAAATCAGCCCTTTAATTATGATAAATTAGTTGCTCTGACAATGAAACCAAACTTCAACTAATGCAAATTAATTGAAAAATGGTCTGATGGTCAGAAGAGCAAAAATGATCATGTTTTTCACAGAAAGGTTTTGAAACTAAAATAATGAATAAATGAACATAATAACAGTTGCATTCTAAGTAGATACTCTTTTCAGACGGTTTTATGAGGCTTTGGCAGCTCTTTTTTTTTTTTTTTTAAGCATAGAACAAAAAATTCCAAGCTCCGTGTTTAAGAATAGGCAGCCATAGGGGCATTACTTCTAGATTAATGTTCCTATGTCAAAGCAAGAACGGGAACTGAAATCAAGAGGCAGCCTTCTCCATAATTACTGATACCTTCCTGCCTCATTCAATCTCCAAAAGAATTGACACTACCATTGCTTCTGAGTCAAAAAATAGACAACTTAAACTGACTGACAAGTTAAACAAGAGAAATTAATTTACAATATTTGTAGTCACACAACCTGTAGGTAATAAAAGTTAAATTACACTAACAATACAATTGAACTCTCACAAAATAAATGTTGAGAGAGGTGGATTAACACCCATTTGTTCAAAGTTGTCCCTTCAACATTTTCTTTCTCTTTTATTTTATTAATGTTACCAGCAACTGCCATTAAGAAAGCATCTTTCTACGGTATTCCTGAGTATTTTTGACCTACTTTTCTGTTAAGAAGGGACATTCTAATGCAAATGTGTCGGAATTGAAAGGCCTCACTTTACAACAGTTGGCCTGGTTTGATCTTCCCAGTGTAAAAATTCTTTGGCATCCCTGCTAATGGCTCTATTAGTTACAGTACATCAACAACACTGGAAGAAACTCTTTTAGCCACTGTGGATGTTCAACATCCTAGAACGACAAAATCTTGTATCTACAATTCCTACGGTGATTGCTAATATGTTTGTAAAGACTAAACTGCTTATTCACCAATTACTTATTATATGCTTGTCGTTCATCTTAAGAATCAGTCTAGGAAAATGCAAATGTTTATTACAATGCAAACAACATCAAAGTGTTGAGATAATCACAGTAGATTAAAACCACTATGTAATAAGAATAAAAATACACAAACTGTACCTGAATTTATTCCAGATTGTATGTATTCCAAATGTAATTAAAAAAGACGCATGACCAACAAAAAGCATAGAACGTATCTGTTGCTGCAAAGGAGCTCTCCAAGTAAACTCTAGTTTTATGTTTCAGACATTAAGCGCAGACTTTAATGACCATTAATTTAACCCATTATAGCAACTGCATGTTTCCACCCTCAAAAAAAAAAAATCTTCGAACTGATTAATGTTTGACTTTCCATGCCACAGAGATTCTAGCACGTGCTGTGGAAACTGGATTTTTGTTAACTGAATCCAGGTCAAACTGAAGATTTTTCAAGCCTCAAATCAGAACAACATGGCACAGAATTTGATTTCAAACACCTAATCTTTACTCCGACTGTTTCTCTCAGAGAAAAATCACGCAGAGGGGTGCTCTGTTGCTCAATTCCCAACTCTTTCAGAGCTGACCAACATGAAAAAAAAACAAAGGTAATTTATTAGACCACCATTTGAACCTCCTCCTCCTCCTCCCATCCTCTGTGACTTTGATCATTCATGGTGGCCATTAACAAAAAAACCCACCAAGTTTGTTAGAGCTTTTGAAGATGAAAAATGAGGATAAAAATAGACTAAAACCAACATTTCCCAAACACTTCTCTTTACCTTGGCACTACAGACTGCTACATTAGCAGGGAGCTGGGAAAATTGCTTCAACTCAAATACATCTCGCACTGCCCACCGGCTCAAGCGATTCTCAGCCTTGCTGGATCCAACCACATTCTGATTCGAATGCATATAAGCCACTTCCTGAACACCATCTGAAATATTAGGAGAAAGATATCAAAGATCTTGGTTACTCCAAAACTCTCAAGGTACACGGTTACCCTCAAGAAGGATATCGTATCTTAAAAAAAGTTTTACTTGAAAGTTGTAACTTTTGTTATAATTTCACTCAGCCCTAGGTTTCCCAGCTCTGTGAAATTAACAACAATCATTAGATTTATCCAGTTTAATGCTGCTGCCATTTCAGTGTGGGACTTTTTCAGATTGATAAAGGAGAAGTTTCAAAATATCTATGATTTAATGGGTGCAATACTCATTTTTAAAGTTCAGTCACTAACAGAATCAAATCTTCTACATGGTGTTTCAAACTCTTAAGTCACATAAATAAAAACTAAGGCACATGAGGAAAAATTACCACCCCTGTCAAGACTTTCACGGTTTTACTGTTTAAATAGTTCAATTTGTGAATTCTTAGTAGATCTTTAATCCTAGCATTTTTCAATGGACAGTAAATGTTCAAGAAAATACTGAAGAGCAGCCCATTTCCCCAGAAGACAGGAAAGTAAGGCTAGCAGGTAGAAAGAGTAACAGAAAGACATTACTAGATAACTTAGTACATTGTAACAAGATAATGAATAAAAGAACTTAAAACCTGCCACCAGTGATATATTAAACATGTTACTACTCCAGATTAAAGAAAAGCAAGGTAATTAAATGACTAGTCACCTAAATACTTGTCCATTGATTCCACTTTGTGATCCTGATGGTCAAATTCTGCTTTATGTGCGTAAGTTTTATGCCCAGCATAATTCCTGGACTTGTTTTCTACAACAGAGCACATTGTATCTTGAATAGGATGGAGGATTTTGGACCCAAACCGAACTGTCCGTCTCTGGCTTTTACACTTATAGCTTTGCTTTCTGGCATGAATCTTCTGAACCGGTAAGTTATCTTCAGAGGATGAAAATTCATCTATATTCTGAGATTCACTTTCCTTTTCTTTTCTACTGGGCTTCGCTTGCAGCTGAGACTTGGAGAAGTTACGTAGTTCATTGCTATGGGCGTGCCTTTGTTTCCGTCTTGGAAAGCTGAAAGTTCTCAATTTTCCCGATTCAGAATTACAGGGAATTTCAATATCATCAGACTCATCACTCACGTCACTTGCACCTTTCAAATCTCTTGCACTGTTCTTAACATCTTCAGAAGACCTGATTTTGCTGAAATTTGACTCAGTACTACAGAATCCAAGTTGCCTACCATCTCTCTTAAATACAAACCTATCTTTTTCTTTTGCTGACTCTACAGGATGTTCAGATGTTGAGCTACATATTTCAGCTCTTTTAGTAAGCACTGCTTGGTGGCATGCTGGAACTTGGGTTGGAAAGATGATATTATCATTCTCTTCAGAACTGCTTTCAGTTTCCATGACTACATCATTTTGCTTTGAAATGCACTGATCTTCATCTTCTCTGTCCTCTTCCTCCTCAGAGTTTGATAAAACAAGCCAATCTGCACTACACATTTCTTGTTTGTCAGTTCCATTTGGTGACTGAGCAGCTTTGCTGTGCTCTAAAACATGTGCATGGCTTTGACGTTTCTGAACACCAGTACCTTTGCTATTTAAGTTTGTTCTTGTAGTCTGACCATCAGAACTTGAATGATAAGAATTGTCATTATCATCATTTTTTTTGGTAGTTTCAATTTCTCTCTGCAACAATTTAGAAAAACCACACTGCATTAAGGAAAGCTGTCCCTTTGTTACCGTTGAATTATTTATGCTGCAAGGCTTCTTTCTGTCACTTCTTTTCATGGAAATTTCCAGCATATCATCATCACTAAAATCATCATGAAAATCTATTTCTTCTCTCTCTAACTGTGCCTTAGAGCTTGGGGGATCTCCATGTCCTTCAAAGTCTGGTTGTCCAGACTAAAAAAAGAAAAATAAATTATAGCAGTTAGATATTGCAAACAAAGTGTGGCAGAACAAAATCTTTAGCAGAACAATAATAAAGATAACACTAAAAAATTATTATGCATCTCAGCAGTGGGCAGCATATGTTGTCTAAATCAACATTCATTTTCCTAATTCATACCCAAATTTTTTCAGTTGCAACAATCTTGTTGCAACTTTCCATCTTTCAAAGGTATAGTTTGAAAAGTGACTTCATGGTTCAAGCCATAAAAAAGCCTTTTTATGAATGGTATTCATAAAAAAATCTCTTTGCACTATGGTCAACCTCCTTGTATAAGGCAGCTAAAAGTTTAAAGGAGCTGTAAGTACTTAAGATTCTGCTCTAAAATTAGTTGAAGCCTACTGCAATCCAACAAAAATTACCTCCAGGCAACATTAAAACACTTAAAACCTACAGGAGTCCAGAATACAGCTCCAAAATTGTATATTACTGAGACAAGAACTATGACAATATGTAAATGGCAAATCAGAGGGTAAATACTCAACTTTTTTCCATGTAGAGAAGTTTTACAAGTTCAGCTTAATATACTAATCTTGATACAATCCTGCCTATAAGAGTATTTAACATAACACCAAAAAGTTGCTGTTTGTCACCAGGTCCAATTTGAGGTCATGACCACTGTGAGGTCACACTGATTTAAATTAATACTGATAATTACCTGCAGAACTTCCCTTCCAAAGCATAATAGATAGTGGCTAATTTTCAGTATAATTCACTGTATTTTCACCCTTAGAGGCCATATTCTAGACTCCATTGCTTATTTCCCAAATCAACTCAATACAGTGTGTTCAGTCGAAAAAAATAAATAAAAGGTTAAAATGTTTTCATTTAAGCCTAGCCTTTACAGAAAAACTTTTCTTGTTCCAGAAGCAAACCTTTAGATTCATTGTTTAAATTAAAAAGCCATGACTGAACAAATCACTGATGCAGTGGTAATCACTGTTTTACTTCATCAACTAAATAGCCCATGTCTTCCACAGAGGGCCAAAAAGCCTGAAACAAGTTTTCAATCCTCTAAAACAACTCTATTCCTTTCCACAATTACCTAACCATAATCTTCCAAACAGCGGTAGGTGCCAGATTGTTAAATGACTGGCTGTTATATCAGGTCATATCATAGCATAAGGCTATCACTCTTAAGACAGTACAGAGCAATCCATCAGTAAAGAATGTTGCTGTATAGTAACAATATGTTAGTAAAACCTTCATTGCGCCTGACAATACCGAAGTATTGTAAAGGTTATAGAATACTGTAACACCAGACATTCAAAATATTCTATTGTAAATCCAGACAGCAGAACATTATCTAATGATTTACAGTATGTACAACAAAAGGCAAGCAGCCAATGAAACAAAGCAAGTGCAATCGCATGTAAAAGCATTACCAGCCTAACAACATACTGACAACATTTGCTACTGCAGCGTCAGGAATTAGAGAGACTTTCACACTCTGCCCTGTATCCCACAGAGAGAACTCACCTTTTCTGAGCTGTGTGGAGGAGACTCTTCCTTTAGCCAAGTAGTTGCTGTCATAACTCCCGCTTCTACTCGCCCTTCCCTCTAAAACAATCAAAAATATATAGAGAACAAAAATTGTATCCTCTCAAATTAACAAAGGCAAACCTAGCAATATATTTTTTCCCCTTACTATAGAGGTATAAGCACCAAAAGTGTAATAAGCAAACCCAAGACTAAGACCTGCATTTTATCAATAAACTTACTTCTCTTTTGATCCAACCTGCAACCTGCAGGAGCACACAACCCACAGGAAAACTAACCTATTGCATAAATTGTATCTTACACTGTTTCAATATTTTTTACACCTTTTTTCCCTCCCCCACAGCAGAATACTTGCTACAATGTTCATATTACATGCCATATTTAAATTTACATTTAATTTAGAGACGTTTTGAGCTAAATATCCCCAAAGTACATGTATTTACATCTTTGTGTTACTCTTTTGGCTATGGTACATTTATACTGCTATAGCACATTACAAATATCCCAGCTTCTCCCCAGCCTGCTCTTAGGCAAAATGACAACATAAAGGGAAGGATAGAAAGAAGCCTAGAATAAAATTCTAAGATGCAAAATAGTTGCAACAAACATGCACAGTAGAAAAGGAATATGTACTGCATATACTTAACAATTTGCACTACACTTTTTGGAACTGGGACAATAGCCTACAGAATATGAAACCTCAGTTGTACAACTCCATCCTGTAACATTGAGAAAAAACAGCCTTAAGCAAATTTTATTAAACAGTTTTTGCCATCTCCACATGTACTATACAAAGACTACTATGATCATCAAAATATTTCACAAAAGGAATTGTAGCTTAAAATCTCACTGTGAGCTACTGATACATAAAACTTAACTGTGTATGAAGTTGAAAGCATGTGAAAGTATCACAAAATTAAGTTAACTGCATTTTTATTAAGAAGAGAAATATATTAGCAAACTTTTGCAAATTAAAATCCAATTTTTCCCCCTTTTTTGATTTAAGGAAATTTTTCTAGCTTATATTCTGCTGAGAAATTGGCAGGCCTATTTCATTTAAGGTACTACCAAGACACATGGTTAAGTTTCACCATTCTGTTTTTTAAAGTGCTTCCATTCAAAATTATGACAAAATATCTCATGAGAAAGGAAAAATATAAAACTAATAACCAAAAGTGAAAGGGAAAGACTTCACACCTCCAGGATTTCTTTAGTAAGACAAGACCCATGAGTCCTAAGTTTGAAAAGGTTATGGATCCCAAAAAGCTCTCCCTGATGTTCCTTTGATCCTTGCACTGCCTCAAAATACCGCTTGGCATTTTCACTTCCAACCACTGCGCAGTGTAGTTGCTAAAACAGAACAACACAAGAGATTTCAGAAGTGTTTGCTCCAACAACATGTCAGAATTTCCTGGCATCTACGTTATATACACAGCTTTAGTTAGAGAAGGCAGAAATTCCTAAAGGAGAATATTTTGCTTTAATTTCCCTGGCAGATGGTGGTATAATAGACTGTGGTATAGTATGAACCTGCTTGGTTTTACTGAATAAATGAATACACATATATTTCAAATCTTTTACTTCATTGTTATCTAGTATCAGATACCTACTATAAGAACTACTGACACCCCTCTGTATCTTGACTACTTATTTTTTACATAGCCTTTGGCATTGTATACTTACTTAGTAAACACTAAATACAGACAAGATTAATTCTATTGATCTCTGAATATTTTAATTACTATGTACTCTTCCAAAGTAGCTTAAACAGAAGAGACTAAAAAGCCTTCCACATGGAACAAAAACATATAAGTAAATAGTTTCTCAGGCAGAATTCAAGAATTCTTGAAGTCAGGGAGATTTAGTTTCATACAAATATTGAAAAATTTGCAGTCCTTGGAATAATCAGTGTATTTGACTTTAAGAAAAAATGTCAAAACTATGGTTTTATGGGTACCAGAGATGTAATACTTTTTGTATCTGTCTCTAAGCTGTTGGTAGTACTTGAGCTCTACTCACTTCTAGTTCTAGCACTGAATAGCCATTTTCCTAGACAGCATGTCTCTTAAATTATGTAGGCCAGTAATTATACAACCAAATTACAGTTTAACTTTAGCAACCAAAGGCACAGTTTACATCATTCTTGAATTATGCATGGTATTTACAAAAGTATACTTTAGGATACATATATAATTTGAGTTTCTGTACATTAGATTTCAATTTTATTTGCATCAGACACATGGCTAGGTCAGACAACTAAATGAAAACTGAAACACCTATAAAACCCTCTTGATTTAAAATACTTTGTGAACCTTACCTGCTTATAAACTTGACGTAAGTACATCATCTCCTCCACAGTTCCCAAGGATATCAGTCTAAACACTTTAACATCCTTGCATTGACCAATCCTGTAAGCTCTGCAAAGAAAGTGACTTATTAAAAAACATTTTTTTAAATCATTAAAGAATAAAGCAAGCTTGTAGGGCAGTGAAATAAAAATCACCATTCCAACAAAATGGGAATACTCTAAATCATTTATGAGTTACTTTTCAATTTTTCCAAACTCTCTCAATATTTAATTCCCTTTTCATTTATCCTTAGTTTTCCACATTTCTTCTCAGGCCCATCCAGCTGCAAAAACTTTTATCTCTTTGTAACACAAGGCTTGTCTCCCATTTCTCTAAAAAACACTTCCACTATGTTTTTTCAGGGTCTTTTTCCTCTCCCTCTGCATCTGCTCTTGCACAAGATATTCTTGTATTTGCATTATACATGAGTTAGATCATGGATTACTTGGGGCAGTCTGTTCTTTCTTAACTTTATAAAGCACTTTGCAAGTTACCACATCATAAAAACAACTAACGAACAGGCAGTGGACTATCTAAATGGCAAATTCTGAGATTTCTAACAGATTATATTCAGAAAATTCAACATATAAAGTTCATGAGACGCTGAACCAATTTATAGAAATGTGATCTTATGAAGACTCTTTTAAAGACGGTCCCTTTCAACAACACGTATTTCTGATATATGTATTTCTGTAGGACAGGTGCACATAAACACCTCTTAGATATCAGAAAGACTCTGAAAGCAGAATTACATAATTGGATGGGACAACAAAAATAAGTTTGTTTCTCCTCATGAAAATACACATATCTACGGAATTTTTAAGGCTTCTGGTGTTCTTTACTTCCACTATTCAAATGTTTGTCCTGAACTCCTAGGGAACATCCTGTGGTCAAAGAGCCTGGAAAGACAAACCAAGATTCCTAGAAATATTCCACAAATGAATACTATCATGGAAGCGAGTGCTGGTAAAAGACTAATCTCCACAAGGGTGTGGTAGAAAAGAACATAAATGTTTTTCTTAAAGGATTCTGGAATTCAAAACATCACTTGAACTAGGGTCAATGACAATGTACTTTGCCCTGACAAACACAGGAAAAATGCCATCCGGCTCTACCCAAGCACTTGTTTTTAGAGATAACAATGAGTTACAATAACTATGACTTTTTTTTATGAGCCAACTGTAACAGTGCCACAAAAATAAAATGGAAAATAAAATACAAGATTAAGATATTAAATAAGATACAAAATAAGGATTAAAAACAAGAACATCAAACCTAAAAAAATAATTTAACCAGACATTTCTTACTGTCTTACAGATAAGCCAGACTATGTAAAAAATTTCTTCCCTTAGGAAAACTATAGTTGGACAATTAGATTACACAACCAAAACAAAAGAGTACAACATAGATCAAGTTATGCATTTTGAGAATATACCTGTCAATAGCCTGAAGATCATTTGCTGGGTTCCACGTCGGATCAAACAGTATAACAACATTTGCACCCACAAAATTAAGACCCAGTCCACCAGCCCTAAAAACATAAAACAAAACAAACAAAACCAGCAGAATTATGTGATAGCAAGAACAACACTTTTTTTCCCCCCCAATGTATTAGGTCCATGTAAGCATGAATCTTCCTTGACTCATTAAAACAACACAACAGAGATACCGGAAATTGGGGTATGGCTTTGTGTTAATGCTGTGTTGACAGCTTTGTGTTAATGTCGAACTGATTGCCACCAAGCACTTAAATAACCACTGCTGTGAGACGCGGTCTCCTCACTTAAGTAGCAAGATGACTACGAACTGTATGACCCATTCAGTCACAGTCAACTGCTGTGACCTTCACTACAGTAGGAGTCCTGACTTCCTCATGCACGCTGAGAGCTATGCAGCCCAGTTCCCCCAAGGAGTATACTGTAATTCATAACCATATATTTGGCAATTAATATTATAGAACCATGACAGAAACAGGAGAAGAATAGTCTAAGTAAAGAGGGACTCAAGTGTCTGCATTGAATTTTATTTCCTCTAGTCCCAGTACATGGTCTTGACAATAGTGCTATGCTTCTTGCATTGAAACGGTCAAAATCTAGGGTAAGTTGCATCTAGAAGAATGAACAACTGTCACCAGACTATTTGTACAGTATTTAAGACAACTGCTAAAAATACAGCTAGCCACACATCTCTGTATGAGCAGTACTCATAGGGGTCATTACATGGAAAAAAAAAAGTCCTTGTAAAAAAATTTTCTACTGTTGGGGAAAAGAGTTGCAGGGGTAACAGTTAAATCACCATAATTATTTAATAGCTGTGGCACGATTACAGGTAAAGCCTGCAATCCAGCAGAGAATTAGAATATACATTTAACCTGAGGTAACTACTTAATGCCCTGCCTGAATCCAACAAAACCACTCAGTTACTTGAATTTGAAATGTGCATAGCTGCATCAATTGATAGGAACCACAGTGAGGAAAATACAACTTCTCATCCAGATGCAAAACAAGCATATACTGAAAATTCTTTTCCACTGTCTCAACTAATGTTCCTACAAAAAAAGACAAAAACTTCTCTATATAACTACATCGTAAATAATAGCATTTAAGTACTAGAACAATTGTTTACATTGTCATAGGCAGCAGTAATTTGAAAATGGGATTTTCTCAAAGACTTACTGCAAAACTTAAAAGAGTCTACTCAATTTAATTTACCAAACAACTGTTTAACAGATTACTTTATATTCTGCTTGTTTAAAGCAGTGGGAAAGATAAAGTTTACAGGGAAGTGAACAAATGGAAACAGAAACCAAAAGCTTACAGAACCTGACCACCTTCTGGTTTACATGGAATATGCTTCTAATGTAAATACAGTTGTGGTCTCTTCCTACCAGGTGTAGCGTGGTGTAGTGTTAATAAAACCTGGAAAGGTTGAGGATGTAAAAATCTGCCAATATTAATGGAGGTTTCTGGAAGATGAGCATTCTCAACGTTTGAAATGTTGAATAAAAATCTTTGTGTTTTTCAGAATAACTTACTGTATTTTTGAATTTTGGTGTATTTCTTTTTACTGAGGGCAGAATTCATACTCTCCTCTTACCAAGACAACCATGCAGTCAGACTGATGCATAGGTCAACACATTTTTCCAAATGCTTTCTTGTAAAAAAATGCAGTAGTTGGAACTGAAATATTCTCAGTGAAAAGCCTTAGTGCAAGTAAAATGGACTAACCGCAAAAAAATAACTAAACAGGATACTTAGCTTTATAAAGACTTTACCTTTCAGCAATTTTAGGCATGTCACAAAAATTCAGATACTCCAGAACAGAAAAACAATGTCTCCTATATCCTTCATGGACAGAATGAATGCAGTAGTTAGTTTGTGCATTGTAAAAAATATCCTCCATTTTAAGTATCATTTTGATCAGCTGTTTAAGTCATACTACTGCAAGATGGTCCATGCAAATTAGTATAATATGACTTGAATGAAAAGCCCTTTATTAAGGGCCTTATAACATTTCTATTGCAAACAACTGTTTTCAAAAGATCATTTTATTTAAGACTGCACACTGCTTGTTTTTTTTTAATATCCTGACAACTTAATACCACAACGTTCAAAAGTTACAAAACACTATTGCATTAGGAAAGTTTCCATGAAAGCTGTGACTACTTAGTTCTATTTACTGAGGTATGCCTTTTCTAGCTTACAAGTTCTGTTTCAGTGAAATCTTGTGGCTGAGAGTTCTTTCAGTGTGATTAAATGCACATAACATTATTTGCAGTAGTTGTGAAGTTAAATGAAGCCCTGTAATCAGGTCTAAAGCAATGAACAGTCCAGTAACGGGCAGTAATTCTGAACACTGCAGGCAAAATGGAAATGTATACTGTACCTATTCACGGTAGAAACTATCTACAAATTTCTGTACCCATCATCATCATCTAAGCAAATCTCTATAACAAAAAAGAGAAGGAGGAATAGATTATCATTAAATTAATTCCTTCAGAGTTATTATAAGTAAGGACTAGTATGGAAAACCCAGAAAAAGGTGACTTAGCTGTTAAGGTGCAAAGACTTGGTGTTCTTATTTCTTCCAGAAAATTGTGATAGAGCCTCACCACATAGACTTCAGTATTGTCTGTAGGCAGTTTCCCCTCTTCAGGCTAAGCAGCATCAATGGAGTTCTAAGGTCTATCAAGCTAGAAACTCCAGCAAGTATTTAAATATTTCTAAACACTCAGGTGGCCAAGAAGGCCAACAGCATCCTGGCTTGTATAAGAAGCAGTGTGGCCAGCAGGGCTAGGGAAGCGATTGTCCCCCTGTACTCGGCTCTGGTGAGGCCGCACCTCGAGTACTGTGTTCAGTTTTGGGCCCCTCGCTACAAGAAGGACATCGAGGTGCTTGAGAGAGTCCAGAGAAGGGCTACGAAGCTGGTGAGGGGTCTGGAGAACAAGTCTTACGAGGAGTGGCTGAGGGAGCTGGGATTGTTCAGCCTGGAGAAGAGGAGCCTCAGGGGCAACCTTATCGCTCTCTACAGGTACCTTAAAGGAGGCTGTAGCGAGGTAGGGGTCGGTCTATTCTCCCACGTGCCTGGTGACAGGACGAGGGGGAATGGGCTAAAGTTGCGCCAGGGGAGGTTTAGGTTTGATATTAGGAAGAGCTTCTTTACCAAAAGGGTTGTTAGGCATTGGAATGGGCTGCCCAGGGAAGTGGTTGAGTCACCATCCCTGGAGGTCTTTAAAAGACGTTTAGATGTAGAGCTTAGTGAGATGGTTTAGTGAAGGACTTGTTAGTGTTAGGTCAGAGGTTGGACTCGGTGATCTTGGAGGTCTCTTCCAACCTAGATGATTCTGTGAAAAATACCATTCTCTTCTTCCAAATAATCATGTGATCTCCCAGCAACACCAGTGCAGAACTGAAGTACTCCAAAACAAATTTTACTTCATGAACCCTAGAAGTTCCAACAGATCTGCACCTATTTTTCCATAAAGATCAAGGATGAAATTCATGATCTGTATCTACTGGCCTGATGGAATTTACAAGCTCTGATGAACTCAACCGTATTTTCTTTCAACATACAGAGTTTACAAACATTATGAATAGTTATGTTACTGTGTTTGGTACCAACATTAAATGCAAGACCTGAGGTCAAACTATAGGGATACAACTTCAGTTTTTAACTTTACTGTTTAAGGCTCCATTTCTCAAAAGGACATTAACCGATTAAAATTTGAATTTTCAAACATCTATGGGCTGTACAGAGACAACTGCTGGCGAAAAGGCCATTTTGCTTGAATGAAAAATGGAACACTAATGAAAAACAGGAACACTGTACGTTTAACAGTGAAGTCACCACCACTGTCTGCACTGTAACTCACTAATTTATTGATTGGTACTTCCTGTTTAAAGTTGTTAATTGTGTCAGTCAAATAAAATGGCAGACTCAAAATCACTATGCTGGGAATTCATCCTTTGCAGAACACATTTTTACAGCCAAAAGAATGCATAAGTATTTTTGGTGAAAAACAACATTTGTCTCTTTGAGCAATGGGACAGAACACGTACAAACTGACTACAGAGAACAGTCAGCCAAAAACTTTGCAATACAGTATCAACAGAAGAGCATGACCCAATTCTGTCAACTTGTGTCAACTTACTATGTAGTTAGAAATAAGACAATAATATAAAGCCCTAATGTTTGAAAAATCTGAGTAAAAGGAAAACCTCTCGTACGGTAGAACAGAGATAAATAATTTTCTGATTTCCAAAGGACTACAAAACTTAGGCTGCTTCCAGTACTATATATCAATCAAGCAAAAAGATCACTTTTTGTCTTCGGTGCTGATTTACACTAAGAACTGCACCTCCTGTTTAACTTAGTAAAGATAGGTTATATTGACTGCAATTCCATCGATTGTTCCTTCCATTTACTCACTAAGTTGAGAAACACTAAAACCAGTATTATCCAGATGTGACTCTCAATCTCCACTAGTAGGCATACATAGCTCACCTACCTCGGTATTCACAAGCTCAATAAGAGAAGAGAAGGTCCACCTCTATTCACCTAACCTTCAGAATTGTTTCTGTGTAAATTAATAGAAGAGGACTGAAAAGGTTATAGCTACAAAACTAAACTACTTATACACACAGACCAGTGAGTCTTCTTATGCTACAGATACAGTAACACCCTACTGTCTTTAGGGACAAAGACCAGGGACTCCTGAAGGTCTTAGGGGAAGCTGATGGCCAAAATCTGCAGTTACAAGCAAAGGCACATGACCAGCACCACAAATCTCCTCAGAAGCCCCCACTCATGCACCAGAAGGTATCCAAAGACAGTTCTGACACGTGTTTGCAATGTTTTTTAAGATGATATCTGACTTCTAATTAAACAGAGTTAGTATGGACCCTTCTATTTAACTCCAACACATATGCTTTTAGCAAAGGGCCAAAGTGACGGTACAGACAAAAGTACGTTTGCACATTTCATGGAGTTTCACTTGTTTTCCCTCTGGGCAGGGAAATTTAAGTTCCTCTTTGTTCCTTTTATATCCTTGCCTGTTAACAAATTTCAAGTAAGATGAAACACAGAGGTAACCAGAGAAATAAATGAATCAAATAATCCTCACCACATTTTCATTAATTTTAGTTGAACAAAGTGCTCTATGTCCAAAACAAACAAACAAAAAAACAAAGATACACACACACAAAAAAAAAAACAAAAAAAATTCTGGCTGGGATGGAGAGTTAACCTTCCCTGCAGCAGCCCATACAGTGCTGTGCTCTGCACGAGTAGCTAGAACAGCACTGGTATCACACCAGTGTTGTTTCTATTGCTGAGCAATGCTGGCACAGCATCAGGACTTCCTCTAACCCCCCCAGAGCCAGCAGGCTGGGGGGTGGGCAAAAAGTGAGGAGGGGACATCGCCAGGGCAGCTGACCTAAACCAACCAAAGGGATATTCCATACCGTATGACGTCACACTCAGCAATAAAAGGTGGGAAGGGGGAAAGAGAACAGGGAGGCTTTCATTATGTAAGCAAGTGCCTTCCTGTGCAACTGTTATGCATATTGAGGCCTTGCTTCCCAAGACATGGCCAAACTTCGCTTGCTGATGGGAAGTAGAGAATAATTATCTCCTTTTACATGTGTGCAACCTTTACTATTTTTTTTCCCCTAATATTATTAGTTGTTTAATGAATTAAACTGTCTTTATCTCAACCCATAAGCCTTTTCTCAGCAAATTTTTCCCCCTTGCTGTTTTGAGGAGGGGGACTCAGAGTATTGTAGTGTTTAGCTAGCCTTCAGGGTGAAAGCACCACATGTGTTTATACCCACTTGCTAGTTCTATTACTAACGTGCAAGAAATGGAGTCTGTCTACAATACATCAAAAGCTTTTGGTAAATAATGATGTTATGTCAATAACTGTTTCCTCACTCCTGCAGGAGCTGGAAATTTGAAACTGTAATTCAGAGGATCTCCTTTCTTCAGATCTTAGAAGCCCTCAAAAACAGAAGAGATGGGGAGGGCGGAAGCCTCTAGAAATTTTACAAAGCCTGAGTCCACAGCAGTTAGTCCATGTTTGCCAACAAACATACTTTGCTCTCTCCAAAAAGTTATCCCTCACAAGATCATACAGCAAAATCTAGAACAACCTATTTTTTATGCAGTAGAACATCTGAGTGAAACAAAACCACAAGAAGTTAAATTCTCTTACATTGTAGATACAAGGCATATGTTAATTTCTTGAATTTTGTTGAACTCTCTTACAATTCTCATCCTATCTTCTGATTTTGTATTTCCATCAAGTCTTCGGTAATCTAGCCCAGACGCCATACAGTACTGCTCCAGCACATCTAGCAACTGGGGGGGGGGGGGGGGGGGGGGGGGCGGAAGGGGAGAGGAGGGGAAGAAAAAAGATCAAGTACTCATTGGTATCTTTTCAATTACATGTAATCACTAGTGCCATCTTTCTTGAATATTTCTTATAGGCAAAGAACCAAAAATTAGAGCAAATCTTCCCCATTTTGGTATCAAAGCCCTTGAATTTCTATAGCTGTGATTCTACAGCACTCTAAGGTGATTAATATTGGTCTGCTAGGGCCTCGTACTCCAACCCTCTCTGTCCATCCCACCTCTACATGATGTTGAGTCAGTTCACCTCAATAAGCTGATATGCAACTTAAAACAGTGTCCTTCCATCTTAGCAAGTTAATGTGACTTTCGGTATGGTAAATGAGCACCACAGCCAACACAGAGAAACAGGCTAGTATGCAGTCAGAGTTTAGAGGCATGGAGTAACAGAAATTGCAGTAACCAGCAGACTGCTCCTGAGCACTGAACCACAGCTTAAACACCTAAATGTTAACCTGCAGTCTTCCTTACAGCCACAAAGTGATAAAATATTTAAGACTCTGAATTGTCATTCACAGTATTATAATGCCTTTTTTAGTGCTATCATTACAAATGTTTAAAGAAACCAATGTTATAGATTGCACCACTTCAAGAAACTCACTATTTCCTGACAAGAAAATTGTAGAGCAAGTCTCTAAAAGCAAAGTGCAAATACCACTCTAGCTCCAATTAAACAGCCTTAAGCTTAAAACAATTGGTTTGGTGTTTCAGTCTCAAAGCTGAAATTTGAGTACCACCGATGGTCAAAAGCCAGCAAAAGAGGAAATTTAAATACTTTGCAGTGCTAACACAACAGTTGTATGATACTTCAGTCATATTTTGCAGTGATGCTGCTCTAACTCAAGATGCACCAGCTGAATTCAGTATGAGCCAAGCATACCTCAAGTACTAAAACAAATCTAAAAAGCTATAAGGAAGTAAACAGAGTCTTACATCTATTTTGCAATCATCATTTTTATCATGAGATAACATAAGGTTTCAATGTGCTTCTGAAGTACTGTCTGCTGTCCTCCTCTATCATCATTTAGCACAGCACAGAGAGAAAAAAAGGTGGTTGACTGCTGTTTATGTCCTTACTGCTTTACACATCAGAACTTACTGCTGTGGTTAATCGATAAAAATCATAAGGAGCTCACCTTTGTGGAAAAGGAGAAAAGGAGAACTTTGTCCTTGTTTTTTCTAAAGTGATTTAAAAGCTGCTGAAGAACCTACAAAGGAACCACAGAACACAAGTGAAGAGATTTCATCTACAGGTCATCTCACACGCACTTACTTGTGTTTTCAGACTCTAAACATGCTATACTAATGGTTTGCAAAGCCAAACAGAGGCATAACAAAATAATTTTTTTAAGCTAACATAACAAAAATTTCAAAGGTAACAGAGATACTGAATGTATTCATTTTCCAGTGATCTCCAAGGTAATCATACCATTAACAGGTAAATTCAGAAGCTATTTGTATTAGTGCATAGACTGCAACAAAACGTTACTTATCTCATGCACGCTAGGTCAGGTCGCGAATTCTTGCTTTTAACAAATGTGCAGAATTCCCCTGAAAACAGGAAGGCCTGTTTAAGTTTTCTGTACTACATCTGAGTTCAGAACTTCTTGGAACTTGTCTTCTTAAAATAAGCAGTGAGACATACGCCCCTCCCTGCTCCCACTCTTGTCTGTTGCTCTGTTTACAGTAGGATCCAGCTTCCCAGACTATGCACAGACCTTGAAATGCCAATAATCCGCCCACACACAATGTTCTTCTGGTGGGGAAGCAAATAATCTAGAGCCGTGTGTATAACAGTGATACTGTTATTTTCAAAAGAAGCATGTCCACATCTGGCAGTGGCAGCTCCAGAGTACTGCGTAGAAGCAATACACAAAGGGGAAAGAGGAATTTTCTACACCGTGTCTGTAGTTTTCTCCCACTGGGCAATAAATATTTAAAAACTTGTGCTTTGTTTTCTTCTCCCAGTGATAAATAGTTAAACTTTTAATTGACTCTAATTTCACTAAAAGCCTAACAAATCTTTGACTAGCAAATAATGAGGAGTGTTTATATTAATTTTACAGTTCTGGACAATATCTAAAATATAAAACAGCCATTCTACACCATTTATAAACCCATTTGTATATATTAGCCAGCAAATTACAAGTGAAAACAACGTAGAACAAGATGTTTTACAATTAAACCAGGCAAAAATAAAAATATAAAACTGGATTTATTTTATTGGGAAAAAAAATCACATCAGGTAATTGAGCAAGAGTTAAATCCATTCTGTTTAGCTAAATTAAAAAAAAAAAAACAGTGACATGCTTTTAAAGCAGAAGGAATTTGGTTACTGTACTTCTGTTATTATCAGAGTAAAGTATAGGTCAAATGATTTCCTATGGGAGAACATAAAAACAAATCCGCCCAGTTTGTTTAAATAAATTGGATCAATGTCATGTCCATTGGGTTTTTAGCTATTCTAGATCATAAAGAACACTGAAAAGTAATGAATGATTTTGCACCAAAGAGAAATAAATTCTATGCTTGCACATCACAGCATTATTCTGAAATCTGGTAGCTTGAAAAAGTGAATATTTGTTCATGAAAAATAATAACTGATCATTCCAAAACAAAAGTAAAGCATTTTTGTAACAGTTCATGTGAATTTACATCACTACACATTGTGAGTTGTTTGATGAAATTTTGCCTATCGCATCTGAGAATTCTTACATATATGTGTCCATACTAGATTATAGGATTTTTAAGCCTTCAAAACAATGTGTATTTTGGTTACGTTTATATTCAGTAGTGGAAGTCACTGTTATTTGCAAGGTACTCCCCACAGACTTCCATATTCCTACTAAAATAATGACAATACGTTAAATAGAAATAACTATATAGGATTAATTTAAGGGTTTCATATTAAGAACAGTATTCCAAAACTCCACAAATGGATGCCTGTGGAAATATATATGTGTATCTTTAAAGAAGTGCCATTTCAACTGCTCAGACGTTTAATAGACTATATGCTTTTGAAGTGCAATGGGCTATCTTAGACAGAATTTTAGCAAAATTATAGAAATTATCAGACAAGATAGCCTTGAGGATTACTGCAGGCTTTAAAACTACTTCTCCTTTCATTTACCGTACTTCTTTTTCCAAACAGTTCCTGATGCTTTTGTATGGAGGGAGAAACTGCAATTTGCAATCTTTGCTTTTCAGAAGTAAAAGTGTAATTTGTCCTTATGGTCTGTAGTTCCCAAGTCTTTTTTTTTTTTTTTTTTTTTTTACTTCATGATGGAAAAATAGTGGTTTCCAAACAAGGCAGCACACCCCTTTTACTTGCATTCTCACATATTCAACTATTTCAGCTTAAATATCTAGGCATGAAATTCACCTCTGCAAAACAGCTACAATTACTTTGCTATCAGTTGTAACTGTTTTGCGCTTCATTGAAGAATCCATGCCTTTTTCCCTTTCTCGCTGGAATAAATTTAAAGTAAGTGCCAAAAGCTTTTCCTGTGCAAATATGCTCAACTGCAGAAGATGAATCACCTGTGCCAAAATTTCTGGGAAGTACATATTAAATTTTAATTAAAAGAACTAAATAATACCTACTATGTCTATGCTACCAGATGAAAGTTATGATAGCATTTCAATTAATTTCTATAATGTATGTATAGAACAGAAAATTAAAGCTACTACAGTGGCACAAGGCTATTAAAGATGTTTTACTGTAATTAGTAAATATTCTATTTCTCAATAAGCACGTTAAAAATACATAGTTTTCAAGCTCTAATATCTGATGACTCTCCTCTCTGCACTTTCTGACAGTAAGAGGTCCTTCTAAATGAAATATCCTCAAAATGACTCTGCTCAGAGAATCTAAAATAAAAATCTCAAACAGCTTCTGCTTTTAAAAAAATCAGAATAGATAGACAGTCGTGTCTCAGAAAACAAACCTCCAGTGCAATCAGCAGCAGTATTTGGGCCCCTCAGTACAAGAAGGACATCGAGGCCCTGGAATGTATCCAGAGAAGGGCTCCAAAGCTGGTGAAGGGCCTGGAACACAAGTCCTGTGAGGAGCTGCTGAGGGAACTGGGGGTGTTTCGTCTGGGGAAGAGGAGGCTCAGGGGAGACCTCATTGCTCTCTTCAACTACCTGAAAGGAAGGTGTGGGGAGCTGGGGGTCGGCCTCTTCTCACAGATAACTAGTGATAGGACTAGAGGAAATGGCCTCAAGTTGGGCCAGGGGAGGTTCAGGTTGGAAATGAGGAGACATTTCTTCTCAGAAAGAGCAGTCACGCATTGGAACGGGTTGCCCAGGGAGGTGGTGGAGTCACCATCCCTGGGGTGTTCACCCCCAGTACCAGATACACATGGACCAATTTTTGGCAGTACAATTATTCTGAAGTAAAACTCAATGGTCTCAAAAAACCTTGTTTTTCAAAAATGGCTACTTGGCCCACAACATAAAACTTCTCTTTCCAGGCACAGAGGTACCATCATATTCTTCAGAATATTCAGACATATTTCCTGAAGTAACAAATGGTAATTCTACGATAAATTCTATACAGTTTGCAATACACCGAAACAGGTGCTACAGATTTCCAAATGAAGCATCATAAACACGAAACCCGAGGTCATCAACAATGCAAAACCATACTATAAATCTACTTGGCTGTCATAAATGCAGCACTTGAAAATGCCTCCATTTTATAATTCATAAAGTAAAAAACAAAATAAACATGCAAGAACCCCTTGCAATAATAGATCAAAAGATCTTACGTCAGTGTCACTTCAGAGCCTGGTAAAATTATGGAGAAGATTGTTCTGGGAGTTACTGAAAAACACCTGAAGGACAACACAGTCATTCGTTAGAGCCAACATGGGTTCACCAGGGGAAGTTATGTCTAACAAACTTAATTTCTTTCTATGACAAGATCACTCAGCTAGTTGACCAAAGGAAGTCAGTCAATGTAATCTTTCTGGATTTCAGTTTGGCTTTCGACACTGTCTGTCCTCTGAGAGACAAAATGGACATCCTTCTGGACAAAACGACCAGAATGCAGTTAGATAAAAGCATAATAAAATTGGTGAACAATTGGTTCACGGGTTGGGCCCAGAGAGTTCTTGTAAATAGGGTCACATCAGGCTGACAACCTGTCACTAGCGGGGTTCTCCAGGGCTCCATTTTAGGACCAGTGCCTTCAATGTTTTCATAATGATTTGGATAAAGGACCTGAAGGTTTTTTGAGCAAGTTTACAGACAACATCAAATTGGGTGGAGCTGTTGACTCTATTGAGGGTGTGAGGCCTTGCAGAGAGATCAGGACAAATTAGAGAGCTGGGCTATCACCAATAATATGAAGATTAACAAGAGCAAGTGCCGGATCTGTTTGATGGAAGTGCTTGCACCTGGCAAGGTGCAACCTTAGGTGTACGTACAGGCTGGGGGATGAGAGGCTGGAGAGCAGCCCCACAGAAAGGGATCTGGGGGTTTTGGTTGACAGCAAGCTGAACATGAGCCAGCAGTGTGCCCTGGCATGCAGGAGGGCCAACCATACCCTTGGGTGCATCAGGCATGGCACTGTTAGCTGGTCAGGGACACGATTGTCCTGCTCTACTCTGTGCTGGTGCGGCCTAACCTTGAGGTACTGTGTGCAGCTTTGGGTGCCACAATTCAAGACAGACATAGAAACAGGCTCTTCACTGAGAGGGTAGTTGGTCACTCGAACAGGCTCCCCAGGTCAGTGGTCACAGCACCGAGCCTGCCAGAGTTCAAGAAACATTTGGACAATGCTCTCAGACACATGGTCTGATTTTTTCTGGGGGGTGATCCTTTGGGGACCCAGAAACTGGACTTGACAATCTTTGTAGGTCCCACCGAACTCAGACAATTCTATGATTCTATAATTATAGTTTCTTATGTTGGAGGAAAGAAAGGTCCACACTGCTTTACACTTTTGCCTACTACTAATACAATGTCTACAACTAGTACAAAAAGTCTAAGCTGACTTTTTTAAAGATCATAGGGTAATAAAATGATCTGTGAAAAACACTTCAAAACTTCTTACTTTTCTACAGCATTTTATATTGCACTTACCTCTCATCTACCAAAAACACTGAAAAAACATTTTTCAAAATAAACGTTTCAAAAGCAAAAGACAGCTTTTAAAATCTAGTTTTCCATAAATACTTAATATACACTGCATTTTCTTAAAATTGAAGTTCTCCATACCAGTGCCCTCCTTGTGAACATGCTTTTTTTTTTTTTTTTTGCATTTATCCACAGTCTGTTTACCTCGAAATATATGAAGATTGATCTGTATGGACTGATTACATGCTAAAAGGTCAAAAATGAAATAAAAAGCATAATATAGTAGGGAGGAAAGTCTCTAGCGAGACAGAGTGAAGATCAGCATTAGACTACTCACTAAATCGCCATACCCACTATTTTTAATCATTGTTTTTCCTCAGTTCATACTTATGTTGGGGGTGATCTATCCAAAAAAGTAAATCAAATCTTCACTTCTGTACTGATGGCATAGAGAACAATTTTTCTAACCAAGTGGATCTCCTAGATCTCAAAGTAAACATTCAGCCTGACATCTCAACAGTATCAAGCTAACAATAAAGTTAACTTTCATGAGATAATTAACTTTATATTGCCTGTCAGATACAGGCCTCTCTCATGTATGTAATAACAGAAAAAGATGTTGCTTGCATAACAACAAATCAATATAGTGATAGTAATCATCACTGCTAAAAGAATGTGACCTTGCTTCTGCCTCCCTCCAGCCCCAGCCAGCAGTTATAAACATCCTGGTTTACAAAGAAAGCAAATATACAGCATACCTCACTCTGAATAGCTTATTCTCCAGTTACCGTCGTCTCAGAAATACTCCTAAACCAGGTATAGTTTTCTTTTTAATTAACTACATTAAACATCTTTTTCAGTTATTCGTCCTGTTCCTCTCTATAACCAACCAGGAAAACTCACAGTTCCTGAAATGAGGAGTTTTACAGGTTTACACTTAAGATGTTTATTTTGATCACCTTTAGGCTGGCTCCTATGAGCTTCATTTGACGCCTCAAGGATTAGAAAAGACAATAAGTGCTCAGTACATCTTCACTAACTCCATACCACTCATGATTGTGTAGAACTCTATCATTTGGAATTTTTTCCAGGCTGGAGAGTCCCAGCCCACTTGGTTCCTTCCACCCATTAGCACTGACCACCTTTGTAACCCTGCTCTGAACCTTTTCAAGGTCTAACGCATTTTTTTTGAGAGAAGGGACTGAAGATAGCCAAAATACTAAAGGAGGCACAAGTCATTCAATTCATAATAATTTACTTTTGCTCTATTTCTCTTTCCTAAGTATTCCTGACTGGCACCAAGTTGTTGGTTTCATAGAACCACCTGTCATAACCCCAGATTCTCATTCTTGAGTGTCAGGGTCATTTCAGTGCCCACCACTAAATATGCGAAGCAAGTATTTTAAGGTATCAGTCTTAGCATCACAAATTACTCTTTTCCAGTCTTTGTATGATGCAATCCTGATCCAAGACAAGTGATCTCTGCAGTGGCACCACCACCATAAACAGAATAAGTAAGATAAAAAACATTAAGTGTACATTTTCTTACACCCATACACTATGACAGATCTATTATTACCAATACTTATTTTTCCTCTAAAGAGTAGGTTTACCTTCATTTTTCCACTGTACTTTGGATCAGAAATTGTTTCAAAGGCTGCATCTTTGCTTAACTGCATGAAATCTGGAAAACTGGAAAAGACCTCGCTGCACACCCGTTTGATATGTGCTTCCTGAAAGAAAAGCAGGAAGTTTGAATAGGCATTAAAAGTCACAGCTGCACTAGCTAACAGTAAGCCATGAAAGGAGTCAAAGAGGCTGAAACAATCTGCTGAAGCAACTCTACCAGAAAGAGTTATGTATTTTTATTCAGTTTGGTATAGAAGTATTGAATCACTCATCTCCTGGGTGTTTTGGTTTGCTTCATTTTAAAAAAGACAGAAGGTCCTAATGTGAAAGGAAGCAATCCAGTTGCTAGAGTAAGAGATGGTGAAGATTTCTTCTCTGGGGCAGAGACTGCAACAGGACTCAGTTTAAAGAACTCTTCACTTGGTGTTTGCATGACCCCATAGTTGTGTACCAGAACTTCTCCTGTCTCTGTTACTGTAATTGCATTTCTACAGTCCCATTGATATAAAAGAAAACAGTACGGGAATTGCAACTGAACTGCTCAAAAGCCAAATAAAACTCTACTGCTAAAATTTGGATAGATCACACGTTACGTCTCTTTTTCCAGAGGAGCAGAAAATATCTCATCTGTCAACTAAGAATCACTATGAAATGTTTTTACAGCAAAAACTACATATACAACACAAAAAAAACACGTGCGTATTAACTACATATGGCCCTGGGCACTAACAGTAACACTTCCTAAAAAACAATACTTTTTTGATAGAACAAACTTGCCAAAATTTGCTAGGACTTTCTCATTTCCTTTCCTTTGTGGTTTCTGAAAGGAAGTGATAACATCCCTGATACCTTTGATCATTTGGGGATATTAAGGTGCGCCAGAAGTATTTTTTAAAAACCTCTGCCTTTTGTGGTTACTTGCCATTGTAACAAGAGAAACTGATACTGTTCTCCCCTTGGTCTGCCAAAACATTTCTCATATTATTTACAGAAACTCATCTCTGAAAATAAAATTCTAGAGAAAAACATAAATAAGCAATTAGAATGTGTTATTTGCACAAAGATAAGTAAACACTTATAATAGTAAACACTTCGTAAACATTTCTAATAATGCTATTTCTGTTGCATTTATGAGAAATCACTAAAATGACTTTCTCCAAGAGTTCTTCAATTTTAATATAGACCCTGTTTCCAGATAATCAGCAATTAAATAAACATTCCATTGTGTGCCATCTCTACTGAATAATGGCTGCATTCTAAGTTACTGAATGGAAAGAGAATTTTGCAAAATATCTGAATTACAGTTAGTTAAGACGGAGAAAGAAGACAGCAGAAATTTTTATTCAAAAGTTTTCACCCCATTTTCCACAAGTTCACCTGTTTAAAACTTCTGAAACTAACCTGCTGCTTGCTAGTGTTGTCTGTCTGCAGCAGTGCAGCATGATTTGCAACTTTCTGTAGGATTGTCAGGTAGCTGAAGCGCAGTGACTTAATTGTTTCACCATAAGCATTGGCCTACAAGAAACAAACAAACAAGAAACAACGATTGATGCAACCAAATACTCCTGAAAATAAGAAAAGCTAAAATACCATTCTAACAAGGCTCAATGCATTAGCAATTCTGCATAGCACTAAAATTGATTCCAAACTGATGCATGCTGTATTTCTAAGAAAAATGCAGCATGTTTTTCTTCCTAGCTTTGTGGTCCTTTTAATAGAAAACATCGTCTCAAGAAAAAAAAAAAACAACAACTATGTTCACTCTTTGCTAAATACTTCAGATAGCATGATACCTGCAGAAATTAATATAACCAAGAATTCCATGGTAGGCAAAACAACAGTAACCTTACAACTGATGTAAATGTAAATCAAAGTAGAGTTGTTTGAATGACTTCTTACCCTACAACTGCTTATTTTACTGCAAAAATTTATAAGGTTTCACAAACAACTCAAGTAACATAATTCAAACAACTTGAAACGTTCTACAATGCAGCAGCAACAGCAGCAGGTATTTTTCTGATTATGGTTGGCTGTTTTGACCAATACTAGTTTTCCCTTCCCTGCTCAGGTTACTAAATTTCATTGTTAACTTTGGAATAAGACAGTCTGTAAGACCTCTCAAATATCCCCAGACCTGTCTAATGCCCTCTGTCAATCACATTCTACAGCATTTTACTTTTTTCTACAAAACATCACAATAAACAAGAGCTTGCAAAGAGCTAATAGCAGTATTCATGGCATACTTCAATGGGCTGACATTGTTTTTAAATAAAGATGCAGAAGACTAAATAAACTACATTACTGGGATGGGAAACAAACAAAAAACAAAAACCCAATACACAAGAACCTAAATAGGCCAGAAGTAAAACAGGGAAAAGCAAGTGTGAGATATATACTTCTAGGTGTTAAAAATACTTCCTTAACCTGAATCTACTAAGAGATACAGAGAAAACGAACACAAAGCTGGATTAATCAACATTAAAGAAGAAGGAAGGAATCTGCAGAGCTGTTCCTAGTGAACAGCATTCTGCTTGCATTGTAAGATGGCTGTTGTCACAGTTCTCCCTTCAGTAAGATAAATCAAAGCACATGTATAGTGGCAAAGAAAGACATGATCTAACTGCAGTCATGACACAGTCAAAGCCCAGACAATCTGCTGGGTCCAGGTTGCCTCTAATTTGCATCTTCTGCACTGACCAGTTAAGGTGCATGGTAGCAGCATACTTGACACATATTGAACATCCCAATGTATTACCCTTTCCAATGTCAACTGTATCACAGACGTACTTAATACAACTCATCCCAAATTTACTGTATTAATAATGACTACCTGCAGAGCAGCTAACTGCTTATTAAGGCAGTTAGCAAAGCCCTAACTTTACCATGATGAAATCTCCAATGTTTCTAGTCGGATTTCCCAAACTGACAGCCAGACAGCCACTTCAATCTACTCGCTTTCAGCAGGGAGCCTATTGAGAAAATTCAACTACTGCTCAAATCTGGAAGTCTTATGTTCTAAAATTCAGACAGTGCAAATTCTTACTTTGTAACAACAGTGCTTCCTTTTACGGCCGCTGTTGCAGCTACATGGCTCTCCTGCTCTTAATACTAAGCTTACATCCTCTGTCTCCAGCACAGCCTGGTATATTGCTTTCTGGAATTCTGTCAGGGAACAGTACACCATCTGCCAAAGAGAAAACCCCAAAAATACAATTACATGCAGCAAACAATAAAAGCAAAGAGCATTGCATCAAAAGACATAAAGCACAGAACACTGCAAGTAGAAAACAGTAATATATTTGCTCAAATAGTTACAGGAATTTATTCTATCCCAAATGAAAAAAAAATCTGCATTTTGACACAAAAGTAGTATGAAACAGTATCCAAAAGGTACATAAAACTGTTTTATCCCCTCCCAAAATTCTACAAAGAATATTAATGTCAAGCTATAATAACTTGCAGTTAGGTTTCTATAAACCTTTCAGTATGGCTTTTGTGGAAGGGTAAGAGGAGGGAAGAGTGAGAGAGAGAAATGTGTAATCATAATTAAGGATTCCCCTGTGCTTTGCCAGTTGCTTAATTTGCCCTTTCCTCTTCTTAGGCACTAGCTGTTTGTAGGGCAACACCACAGGCAGCACAAACAGAATAAGCACTGAGAAGGCAAGGATCTACACAGTGCTATGGCCAAAATTCTTATCCCTCCTCTCAGAGACCATGGGTGGCATCTCCATGACATCTTTAGTCTTAACCAGCAGGAGACAGAAATCCCAAGATCATTCCTTAACCCAGGCCACCCACAAAGCAACAGCAACATGCTGAGCTATAATAATACAGCAGTAACTTGAACATATACTCACATTAACAAGAGAATGAAAAGAATAAAACCTGCTAGATTTAGAAAGGCAACTGACTGACATTTGTGTTAATCTTTCCTTTAGAAGACAGCTTAGACATTATTATTATAATCTAAGGATGAAGAACAAATACCAAATTTTGAAAACAAAAATATTTTCAAATTAATGTATTCATCTACTTACAAGGAAATATATCTAATAAGAATTAATTAGAACTCTTAGCTATAAAGTATTATTATTGTTTATATGATGTTTGCAATAGCACTAGATGAACAGGATTACAGACCTATTAATCATTTAGTCTGGGAATTTTTCTTCTACTTAATGATTGACAATGAGAGTTAAAAAAGACTAAAAGCAAGCTGTTCTACATACAATGTATCAAGTTGCGAATTCAGAAGTCCTACATCAAATTTCAAGAGATTTACACACATTGCATTGGGTTTGCAAAGGTAAGCACAGAAGTGCACATAAAATAGATGTGTAAATCACTGGTCAGAAGTCTAGCTGAGCATTTTCATGCTTGATTAACTCCATTTCAACATGCAATCATAGTAATTATGTGAACAAAACACACTACTGCATGTGCATTTTTTTCAAGGCTCTGGATTCTTCTTAAATTCATAACTCCAAAAGAAAACCACGAACTATTAGAGGCATGACAAAAGAGAGAACAATAGTAAAGAAGAGAGATATTCATTAGCATTGTATTTGAAATGTACAGGCACTCTTACTCTGTCTTCCTTTTTTGGCAATTGATCACTGATAAGCGCTTTAGTACGTCTCAGAAACCAGCCAGACATTCTTCTTGCTAGCTTCGCCATGGCCTTACGACCTGTTGCTAGCTCTCTTTTAGTTGCAGTGTGCCTCTGACCATGCTCCACTGGATCAGAAAATTTCTTCTTGAAATGCATTCTACTACCCAAAAGTCCTGGTACAGCCCTGTTAAAAAAAAAAAAAAAAAGAAAAAAGTACGGAAAAAAAGAGTGGGGCAGGGGGTTGGTCTTGAAGGAATAGCAGCGTTTTCTTTACACCAAGACTACCTATCCCTTTCCACTGATTACAAAAGCATACCATAAATTGTTTTTGGCTAACAGCATGAGATGTTAAATTAGCAACCAGTAAGGAAATGAATAAAAGTGGTGTATATAAATAGAAACATACACTACTTCCAAACATTCCATTTTTTTCTTTATTATTGTGATCCTCAAATTTTAAAGACGTTCCCCTTAGGAAAAGGCATGCTGTCTCCAGAAATCTACAGCTCAGCAGACCAAGTCACAAGCATACAGAAACTCCAAACTCCAAGGCTGCTCCTGTTTAAGAGCTTAAATAGGAAGCTAGACTGTCACATTTTCAATTTTTACTGTTTTTATTAAAAACAGACTACACAGATACTACAATTTACTGAATAAAATTTCAAGAAACCCAACAGGAACATGAGTTTAGTAATCACTGGCAACGCTATATATTGGAACAACTCATCAACAACATCAGCATCGTTTTAATGGACCAGATGCAACACTAAGCTTAGCGTTAAAGAATTTCTTTCCTGACATTTCACTTCAGCCTGGATTTCCTTAAACTTGAAGAACGTTTCCTTTGTTCTGCCTTTGTAAAGTATCCCCAGTAAAGCTTCTATGTTTGGATTTATATCTAGGATTTCCACCTCTCCCTCAGAAGTTTCCTTGGACAAGACCGCTGCATTGTAAAATTTGCGCTTGTTCATTTTGAAAAGCAGCAAAATATTATTACTTCCAACTTCCAAGTATGTCAGAATGACCTGCACATATTGGACAAAACAAAGGCATGATGTCATTCAAAGCTGTGTAATCTTTCTCAACCTACTGTGTGGAAGGGAGAAGAGCAAAAAAAGAGTGTCCTTAGAAAAGAAAGATAAATGAAGGGGAAAAAAAAAAAAACTAAATGCTTCCCAAATTCCTCAAAGAAGGAATCATAGAATAGAATGAATCATAGAATGACTTGGATTGGAAGGGACCTCAAAGACCATCTAGTTCCAACCTTCTTGCCATAGGCAGGGATGCCACCCACTAGATCAGACTGCTCAGGGCCTCATCTAACCTGACCTTGAATACCTCCAGGGATGGGGCATCCACAACCTCTCTGGGCAACCTGTTCCAGTGCCTCATCACCCACTAAACTAAGGAAGGTTAAGAGGAACTCCAAATCTATTAAATTCCTGCAAAATACATATTACAAGTGGATCTAGCAAGAGTTTACTTCAAATTCATATATGGAAAAATATTTACATTCTCACAAATACTCTGTATTTTCTTGTCTTGTCAGAGATGAGTCCAAATCCAGCTCTATCCCAATCTCACTGCATAATTAAGATATACAGGTGTTTTACCATAAAAAAAAAAGATATTTACCAGTCCATAACACACCAAAGTTCCTTCATATTGTTTTGAAGAATGGTTCCAGTAAGGCCTATGCGAACACTGCATTTTAAGGACTTCATGGTTTGAGTTATTTGAGCTTTTGGATTCTTGATTCTATGCGCTTCATCCACTATGACAGCAGACCACTCTACACTGCAGAAGAGCAGAAGAAATACTGTCTTAACTGAAACTACGTATCCCATCAGTCCACATACACATAAAAGTTGACATCAGTCACACACATACCCCTGATAATTATAGCCTAAAAATATGTAGTTTTTTGTATTTTACATTGTGTTATACAAAGCAGTTTCCTCATATTCTGTTTGTTTAGTAAATTCAGTTGCCATAGTTAAGTATAACAGCTAAAATACTTAGACAAACAGATGAACCAATGTCAACTCTTATCAAACGTTTTCTGTGAAGAAAGCTTTCCATCTCCGAAGCAATCGACTACAGCACACCTCGCCAGCACTATCAATCAGCACATCTTACCAGCACTAATTCCACTCATTAAGAAGGTTTAGAAAAATTTGAATAAATCTCTTACTGTGAACTTCTGAGCCATGATTAACATAGGTATGCCTCATTTTTTCCTCCCCAAAAAACTATCCACTGTAACTAGAAATAGGCTCAAAGCATTTCTAACTGCAGTTTCCTAAATGAAAGCATCGCGCAACTTCAATATCCATACAAAACCAATATGACAGAGGTGTCTTAGAATCTCAGGATTTTGAGACCAAGAGGCATATAACTGCAGAAGCAGGGACTGAATGATAGTTTGCAACCAGTTCAAGTATAAAATTTGGAGGCAAAATTGAACTGTATACTGTGATATAAATTTCAAATCATCAAGTCCCTAGGAAGAAATTTAATAATTTTATAAGATTGCTTTATATATATGAATGAATATTTCAAACAAATTCTTTGTTATTTGAAGCAGCAAAAAGATGAAGCAGACACATTTATATAAAACCTTTTTCCTGAGCAGGTCTTACGCATTTTACGTGACTACTGTGAAAATTATCTTGTAACATTTTTGATGCCCACTAAATACTCATATCCAAGTTTCTTACATTCCTAAAGTCTGCTAATAACTTAATTTACATGAAGAACAGAGTCTATGTATTCTTTCTTTCTCTTTACAGAACTTCTATATACCCAATCTAAAGCTTGGCTAACTTCAAGGATATGAAATTAGCTATGAAGAGCTTTCACAGCTGACCTATTTATTACAAAAGCTTGAAAGTCAACTAGAGCATTTGAGAACAAAATCTTGTCAAGCCATTCTTAGTAATAATTACTTAAAACCAGCCTGAGGCCAATCCATCATTCTAGCTAAGCATAACACCTCTCAGTGTCAAAAGAATATCAAGCCCATCTACTCACATGCTCTGCAGAAATGGTTTGGTAAATCCATACACTAAAGCAATGTATTTATTCACACGTGGGAACTGCTGTGCTGACATGGGCTGTGCACATGCACCTACTTCCTGGCCATTGGCTATTCAATCTCCAAGTGTGAAGAATTCCTCAGAAAGACAACAAGAAGAACAGAGGGTACTGCTAGCATAACTCCTTTAGTCTTCTCCTATCTGCGCTTCTTTTTCAGCCCTGCACACAGACAGATCTGGAGATCAGATTGTTTTGGTGATGGCTGTCCAGAACAGCAGGACACTGGGGCCCTGGGCCTTTCCCATCACCTGGCACGAGAAGGTCTGCAAAGCCACTGACAAACAACACTAGCTGCTAAGGGCAGGCTGCTACTACTAACAGAGAGCTGTTCATGCAGCTTGTACCCTACTTCCAAGATGAAACAGGGGAAGAGGACCACTAGGATCACGTGAAAAGCTAAGTACTCCCAAATATAACAAAGGGAAAGGCAAAACTCCTTATTTTAAAACACTGGCAGCCATGAGGCAAACAAAGTAGGACTTCTAATATGATCTAATCTCGTAAAGACTTTGATTCAGCTAAGTCGATTGTGTATTTAAAACTGGACACCCATATACCCCCCCTCGTATATCTAAGTTTTTAGGACTCAGACATTTCATCAAGCAGGTGAAAAATACAAATAAGAAGGAAAATACCTTGTGAACATTTGCTAAAAAATTCTGCAACTCTTTTTCCTTAAACTCTATTGAAACATAGAAATATCTTCTGCATATCTTTATCTACCACTGTTTCAGGAAGGCAATTCCTGCAGTTGTTAGAGAACACTTTGTGAATGGGTTAAATAGCAAAGACTAGTTTTACGAAAACTATTCAAACACTTCTCCCAAGCATCCTATCACAAAGATAGTATAGGGTAAACTCTCTGAAGACATTTAAATGGGATTCACTTCTTCCATGCAATGAGTCATTGGATTTAACAGTAAATACATCACACAGAAAAAATATGTACTTTCAAGGAATAACACAGAATAAAACAGACATTTAAAGCTGCACGTGTAGAAAAATGCATTAAAATCATTACCTGTTAAGTTCATCTAAATACAAGCGAAGTGTCTCGTATGTTGTAAGGGCAACTTCACATTTCCCCTGCTTGATGCGGCTCAAGTCATCATCCTTTTTACTGCCATGTAAGATGGAGACTTTGAAGTACCCCCACGTGTCTAACTCATCCTTCCAGTTGTACAGCACTGAAAGAGGGGCCACTATGAGGAAAGGCTGAAAACAAATAGCCATTATAGTATTACTGAAAATCTTCAACACAGAACTTTCTCAATAAGGAATGTCAAAATCTTGAGATTTATTTTACTACTTTGTAGTTTGAACTGTTTAATTGTGTCACTTCAAGGCACAGTACAGAAAATATCTGAACAGTCAATATAAATTCAGAAGTAATAAGTTTACTGATTGTGTAAATACTACAGGAAAAAAATCACTGTAATGCTACAAAAATAGCCAAAGTAGTACTGGTATTTATTCAAATTACACTCAATTAACTGCAGTAAGACATGATATACTATCACACTGCTTTGTTATAGCATCTGTATCCATATACCATTTAATGTTTTACAGATGCTAAAAATAGAAGAATGAAGAAGTTAAGCAGCTTCCTCCAATCCATAATTCTGGTCAATACATGACTAAAACAGAAAGCATAAAAAAAAAATTAAAGAATCTGTATAATTCATTTGTTATCACAGAAAAATAACACCAGTGAGATGGGAAGGGACCTCATGAAGTTTCTAATCCAACTTTCTGGTCAAAGCAGAGGCAACACTGAATCCAGACAAGGTCATTTACAGCTTTTCCCACTCAGGTCTTGAAAACACGAGGGATGGACCTGTCTCTGTGACATGTTCCAATACTTAATTGCCTCTGGAGTAGAATTCTTCCTGTCCTGTAGCCAGTCAGAAGCACCCCTGTTATCTCACATTACGTGCTATCCCTTCACCTCTTCCTGCTTGCCTGAATTTCTCTGAATGGTTATGAACCCATAACCATTGTTCACAAAGCTATCGTCATACAGGTCGTTCTGCTAGTCAAATATTCCAATCATTCCAATAGCATAAGCATTGAACAACAGAAATTGCATGGGTCTTCTGACGTGTAAGATTACAAACGTCCTATTTCTCTCATTCACACAGAATAGTTACATATATCTCTATTTGCTGTAACAGTATTTGATTACGTAGATGATCAATCAACCTTACTTATGACATTACAATAGTCATTCAAGACAACAGGCAGGGTCACAAGAATATTAGCAATAACTTTTCCAAATACATGCATTAGTCTTAAATATTTAAAAGTACTAATAACATATCAACTCATATACATACAACATTTGTTGTAGTTTAGGAACACAATCTCACAAAACTATTATGTTCTGCTCACTGACACAGACTTTTTAAAGTACTTTAGCCACAAATCTCAGCCAGATACTTTCAAATGTTTTGCACTAGTACATACTGAGAGCATTAACAGACTAGGTAACTGTTAGACAATGCGCTGTGACAATCTGGAAAACTGAAGGCTTCCCTGACACATCCAGAAAGGCCATGA
Organism: Cygnus olor; assembly: GCF_009769625.2. Classification (NCBI taxonomy): domain Eukaryota; kingdom Metazoa; phylum Chordata; class Aves; order Anseriformes; family Anatidae; genus Cygnus; species Cygnus olor. The sequence goes on along the minus strand of NC_049198.1, from coordinate 44,112,142 downwards.
ACCCCTAACCTACTAAATTAACTAAACATTGAAAACGAACATACAAGAACTCCTAAAGCAAACAAACAACAACAACAAAAAACAACTACTGCCTTTTATCAAAATCCTTAAAAGTTTATCATTAAAAGATGTACCTTCTTAGGACTATACTTTGATTCTTTTTTCATTGTCCTCCGTAAAAATTCTGGCATATTATTTTCAATATCTTCACGTGTTCCCTTCTTGTGCAACACTGCAGCCAGAAACGAAATGACCTTGAGAAAGAAAACAATTCTCAGCAATTACGTAAAAAAAATACAAACAGAAAATGAACAAGTTCCACTGAAAATAAACATTTCAGACAAAATCCTGTATGGGATTTAGTATTTTTATATATACTATAGTATTTATATATTTATTTTATTTTAAATCAATCTCAGTTTTTAAAATGGAAACCACTCCCCTTGGAGAATCCTGAATTTACAAGGGCATTTATAAATTTACGAATTGCTCTATTTTGCTCTTTAATCTTTTAAGTAGAAATGTCTCAAAACTACAGAAGAAATGATAAAGAAGACAGAAAGGATAAGGCACATCTTGCAGTTTTCCTGGACATGAAGGGCACATGAGTGTTGGATGAGGAGAGAAGGAAAAGATGCTTGTTAACCGTACTCCAACCCTACTTCTGCAAAAGGAAGAGGTTTCTGGTATCTGGCCAGAACATTTAAATCTGTAACACCCACTTGGGACAAATGACATCCATGCAGCTAAGCAGCAGCAAGAACCAATGCATCATCAGAGAGGTGCCCTTCTTTTGAAAGTTCACCGGGCTCCCTTTACTCAGAACAGCCAGGACTTTTGCAGCTGCTTCACAGCTGCTCATAGCAAGGCAGAGGTAAAGCTGTCAGCTGTTGATTTCAAAAAAGAAAAAAAAAATTGCCAAAGCTTTCTCTCTCCAGTGATGGGGGGGAATAGCCTGCCAAGAGCACAAGAGTTGGTTGAAAAATATCTGAAAAGAGTAGAGTTAGATGAGAAGAACACAGGGAAACCCATCACATATAGGACTAGATGGGAAAAAGATATATGGAAAAAGTAATTGAATGCATAATATTTCATATATACCGAGGCTAAGAGGCAAGCTTGCACATGTTGTTTGACTTTACTATCTTTTTAAATCCTATCAAGAATAAGAATAAAATTCTACCAAACAAACTCTGCATGTGCCTTCCAGATCCTCCAGTTTCAGAACAATTATGTATCACACATTTGTAACAATAGCAAAGGCTGTAAAAGAGCAACTCTGCTGAGAAACCTTTGGCTCTTTCAGATAATGCAGGAAGCCATCTAAAGGCTTTGATAGAAAACTTTAAATTACTGCAGTCATATTAAAAACATTATTGCACTTGTTTCCACTTCAACTTGAAAAGAGAGCCATGCGCTCAAGCCAATGTAAGCAAAAAACAGAAGTAGAAAGAAGACTTTTCTGTAAGATTTTTGCATTGCAGTGTATCTCAGATATCATCCTATAATTTAGAAATAGTAAGACTCAGACAACTGATAAACAAAAGCAAAACTTTCTGTAACACTAAGTAAGTTATCTGGTACTCGATCAAGTCTAAGTAGTATTTATTCTTTCATACATCGTAATCTCTACCGAACAAGTGAACTCATCTTTTAAGTTGATAAGTAAGATAAGAATTATCAACTTACTTCTTATCAAACTGCTTTCCCACACTCCATTAGAAGAACATAGATACTGTGTTTTAATAAGGTAGATTTTTTTGAAGAATATCTTATGTATTACTTCCTTATGTAAACTTGACACTGTGATTAGAAGGCATAACATCACATCCAAATTCTACAAAGGAACACAGTCGCTGTATGCTCAGTATGACCTGGTCATCACAGTATCAGCTACGACACTCAAGAAATACAAGAGATAACTTTAGATAACTTTAGTTATCTAAACTCAACTAACTCAAGATAACTTTATTTTTTTCTGTTTTAATACTGTCTTATGTGGATGCTTCAACAATATTAAATCAGATATTTGCAATTCTTGCATAACTCTTCCATAATCTTGCATAATTCTTGCATACTTAGTTCTTAGGCTGCCATGGACAAGAGATGGGGCCAAGATTAGGTGAAGCACAAAGTAAATGGATCCAGTTTAGTTTTAATAACTGCATTAACAGATCAGTAGCACCTCTGCTCATCCATGATACATCACTAAATGCCCTACCCAGACAAGTTTTGCCAATTTAGTTTACTTATTTCTCTAAACGCTTCGCTACAGAACAAGCTTCTGCACACTGAAGCATCAGCTGACATTCTCCTAAATGGAAGCGCAACAGACAGCACTTGCCAGCAAGGGAATGAGCTGGCATTTCACACGTGGAAGGAGAGCAATGAGAGAGGGACAAAGACTAGCCACCACTGCATTCAGTGTGCTGAATTAAAACCAGATTAAAGAGAATTGTTTCAAACAAAACCACCGTAATTAAAAAAAAAAAAATGAATAATTTGAATCGCTATTCACAGCATAATGGAAAAATCCAGCTATACTTTGTCCTTTCATCAACAAAAGTTGTACTTCCAACAGAGTGATAAAAGTAACATGGAACATCTAGGCACTTTTTCCCAGATAGGGGAGTAAACATGGCTGCTTCTTCCAGTTCCCAGTGCAGTCAAATTATTCATTTCCAGGAAAAAAAGGAAAAAGACATTTTAAGACCTACAGTCAGTTAAAAGGTGTATGTACTTTTAGCATTTGCCTGTGCAAATTACTTTCGTTATGTGCAGGTATCAACCCTTAAAATACATTCAACATGAAACAAATACTAACATTTTAACTACTGTAATTACCCAGCCTTACACTAAAAGTGGTCACATGCCAGTTTTGTGGCCTGTTAGGGGCTGATTTAAATTAGCAAAGGTTTCTGCCTCTAAGTACTGTTCTGAACGGTCACATCTTGCCTCCTCCAATTTCACACCAAGAAAGGGAGGTTAAACTCCACAGAGGTGGCTTTTCTTAAATAAGTCAATTTAAAAATAAAAAAAAAATGATTTACACCTCATAGATAACACGCTGCAGAAAAAAAAAATCACCTTTTGTCTCAATGCAGTCATAAAGAATAAAATAAATACCTGTATTGTCTTTCCAAGGCCCATATCATCTCCAAGAATACATCCCCTTTTATTAGCATAGTGTCCATACAGAAACTGGGCTCCTTCCCTTTGATAATCACGTAGGTATCTATTAATTGTATATGGGATAAAGTCACCATTGTCAGATAACTTAAAAGCCACTGCTGAAGACAGAAGATTTCGGTCAGGAAAAAAAGGCTTTTCCAGATCACCATCATCAAATATTACGCTTTTCCAGGGACCTCTACCAGCTTCAACTCTACAGAGTTTAGATACTAGTATTTTCTTTTCTTCAGACTCCAGGAATGATACAGTAGCAAATGATTTTCCATTCTTGTCCTTTTCAATAGATGATATTGTTCCTTCACAAAGCTTCTCATTTTCAGTACCAGGTGCAAGGCATTTATCTCCAACGTGCCAACTACCTATGGAGGGAAAAAAAAGCAGAACAAAAACATAATGAAAAACTAGCCAAAAGCACAAAGTATTGCATTTGTCATACTAATCTAAATATTAGATACAAATTTGTTTGAAAAATGCATATAAGTTAAGATGTAAGATTTTATTGACGGCAGCACAAGAATTAGTGTTTAGAAACCGCTTAGTGCTTAGAACAAAACCCTGAGCTAGGTATATTATAGTTTGCTAAAGCATTGCTGTTTTACAAATGCCTGAAAATCTATATGAAAAATATCCTTTGTAAAAGCCAAACTCTGATAGATTACATTGTTCTGTGATGGCTTCACTCAGCCCACACAAACACTAAAAGGCCGATGCCTGCAGATTTAGCATCCAATTAACAGTCCACGTAATCTGGTTAAAAGGATCTTAGATACATTTCTTATCTACCTGAATCTAGTACTGCACCTTCAGTAAGTTGTTTTACAAATATAATCATGTATGAAAACATCACCTTTCTCCTTACAAAGTCTAGCATTAGGTTAAAAAAACAAACATGTTTAGAAACAACACTAAGTGTATTATAAGAACATATAGTATCTTAGCATATGCCTATGTTGTTCACTGAAACAGCTAATTATTTACCAAATTCCTTATGTAGCCGTCAGGTCTTAAACTGTTAAAATCTGTTCCTCTGTATGGTCTCTGTAAAGTCTTACAGCCTTCATACAGCATATCAAATACTAACAACAGAGAAGATTGATCTGCTTTATTTACAGCTATCTCATACATTTCATATACAAAGACAATTTTAAAATGGTATATATATGCTGCTAACAGAAAAAGCTAAGAACAGCAGTAGATCAGTTGAAAGAATCCACATCATATTGACAAGAAAATATCCAACAAAATATCTTCATAAGAAAAAATAGGGCATTCACTTTTTATAGTCAAAAGAGAAAGTCCTAGTAAATTAATGATTGCATGAAAAGGTTTTCAAATCTGAACTGAGGAAGCAGGCCTCTGAGTTTGTGGAAACAACTTCTAGCCTTGCCCTGCTCAGCTTTCCAAAGACTCAGTGACAAATACAATTCATTTCAGAACTTTTGTTTCTTATTTATTTGTTGGAATAAGTTTGCTGCATCTGGGAAAGTCATTAGCAGAAGCAGGCAGTGAGGCTTTTTTGCGAAGGAGCAAGACAGAGAATCCTGCAACAATTTGTACTTCATACCCGCTATCAGTGGCAATACATACACCCTTCCACACTCCAATTCTTTGCAAATGTACAGAAAAAAAAAAGTGATCTGAGTGCTGAGTAAATGAAAGAAACAGAAATACAACAAGTTAATTTTCAGAAGTAAGGAATAGAAAAGAGGAAGTGCTGAAGGCAAGAAACTCCACCTTTCCCCACTTTTATGTCTCGGTGCAAAAAGCTGATGGAGGAGACAGGTTGTTCTCACCAGTCCCCGAGCTCCTGAAGCGTATACTCACAAGATTATTCTCTACACCTTATTAGTTAGTGATAAGCATACTTCACTCAATTAACTAAATTGCATATAGTAAAAGTAAACAGAAACATCCACGTAGCCCTCTATTCTCTAACTAGCAGTGGCCATAAATTGACTTTCAGATCACAATAAAAAAATCACAAGTGTACGGAATGCCTCTCTTCTAAAATTCTTTAGCCTTAAAGATTTTTTTGGAACTATGGAGATTTCTTGGGTCAGGTGTCTGTTTAGTAAACCACAGTGGACCTCTCTTCCAAGTAGCTTAATTCCCCTTTCAACACATGCAAATTTCTTGCATTTGGTGTCTTCTGACTAGGAGGTTCACAGGTCCGGTATCTTTCACCTGCAAGAGACTTGCATCTTAAACCCGTGGCCCACGAGTTCTTACACTATTGAGATCATAAACTGGGATCACTCCATTAGATTCATGATTCTGCAGATCTCTCATGCTGCCCCTGCATCATCCTTGCTTGGGATGAGAAGTTCCACCCCACACCCTGTGCCCTGTACATAAGGCTCTACATACCTTCAGTCATGCCCAAAGATCTTCCCCGAAATTTGAAGCTGAAGTATATCTTTCTGAGGCAAAGGCTGATGTACAGACAGTACATTCAACAAATCACATACAATCTCTTAAACTTTAAGGTATTTGTACTATCTTACACACATGCCTAAATCCATGAAAAAAAAAAAAAGGGAGAGAGCATATGACTTTCTCCCATTAGCATCTGAATCTTTGGGCAATTTCTCAAAACTGAGAAGCAAGACTGAAATATGAAACTAGTGATATCCAGCTCAGTACTAAATATGCAAAACAGAATTTAAAATACATGAGTATTTCCGATTGTACTTTCTTTTTCGGTAATATCTGTGACATGTAGCATTTGAAGACGCTCATGTTAAAGCTATGATAAGATGACAGTGCCTTAGTTTCTAAGGCATTTACTTCAGTTTTACGAGTCACTTCTGACTTGACAGAATTAGAGTTCCAGGTGCAAAGCAGAATAGAGAGTATTGGACAGTAACTTCAGAAATACAAAACTCCAAACCTAGTAAGCAAGAAGAAAAATGGGAAAAATGGCAAAATAATGGTATTAAGAATACCACTGCTACAAGATTCCAGAAAATAACGCTGTACAAGCTGAAGTAAGAACTGCTACTTTAACTAGCCTGATTCACTACCTTCTTTTTTTGGAACCAGAAAACAATCATTTATGTAGGGTAAAACCTTTACGGATGACGAAAATTATCTAGTATGGCTTCCAAGTATAGATGCAGCACACTTGCCATCCACGGAAAAAGAGGATATTTAAGATGCTTGCCTATATCTATCCCATTACCACTTATGAGAAAATGCAAAGTGTAATGGCCTACTGTCACTCGTGAGCCCACTTTAACAACTATTCCTGTAGAAAATAAGCAAAATCACTGTGAATGCTCTGTAAATATTGAGGTTGAACCACTTAATGTAAAGGGCGAAGTTTTTACACTCCGACAACCTACCTTCAGAGCACACTCAACACACTACGAAGCAAAACCACGACTTTTCCTAAAAGTCCTAAAAATTGCTAAACATTGGAGGCTAATATAAACGTTGTCTTCCAAAAAGATGACGAAGCAGGGAGTTTCGGGTTCACTTAAACACACACTACCCCTTTTCCAAAGGAAAAATAATAAACAGTAAGTCCAGGACATGGCCGTTTGTCTCAAAAATAACCGTCTCTCAGAGCCTCCCCCGTCACTCCCGACCCCCCCCCCTCAGCGACCCCCGGCCCCGGGACGCCCCGGCCGCCAGCCCTCACCTGCGGTCGCCTCGCACATCCCGGCCGCGGGGCCGCGCCTCACGCTCCCCGGGGGCGGCCGCGGGGCCGACACCGCCCGCTTCTCCCCGGGCAGGACGGGCCCGGCGGAGCGCTCCGGAGCCCGGCGGGACGCCCGGAGGGACTCCCAAGACGGCCCGGGGCCGCGGCCGCCATCTTGGGGCCCGGCGCCACCCCGCGGGGCACGGCCAGGCCGCGGGAAGGGTGGGGGAGGGGGAGCGGGGAGGGGGTAGAGGGGGTGAGGGGATGGGGAGATCTCGCGAGAAGAGCGGGGCTGGCGGGGCAGCTGCGCTAAGCATCGCGAGGTTTGGGGGGGTTGTGTCGCGAGAGGGGGGCGGAGAGGGGACGGTGAGGGGTTGTGTTAGGCTCGTGGTTCTCTGGGGCGTGAGCGTGCGATGTATTCCTGAGACAATAAAGTACGTGTCAGGCACCGCATATATTGGGGGAGATTGTTCAAAAATACACCACGAATAAAAGACATTGTCTTAAAAATACCCATGTAGTCTTGTAGTTACCTGCATTGGTTCTAAAGGAATGTGACAAGAACCATCACAAAACCAGGGCTGAGAACAGCACCGCGTTTCAGATTTTGAAGCTTTGGCAAAATAATTACACTGTAACCCCACTGCGACCTCACATATTTAACGAACCTCAGCCCTCAGGACGTCTTAGATTAGCAAGAATATAAGCTGTGATTCTAAGGCAAACTTTTAAATGGGGTCATGCTTGAAGATAAAGGTTTGTTTATACCACAAGGTGTTTATTTAATTAATATTATGTTGCATTTGATTCTTCTACAGAGATATTTGTGCTTAATAAGGATTCTTCCCAGCAGAGTACATCTGTTATTTTACTATAATAAATACAGTATTTTAGTTCCCCAATAGGAGGAAATAAGAAATAGGTTAAAATCCTTAAACACTTTAAATCTTAAACACTTTAGTTCTTCTAACAGGGACTAACATTCTGACTACACTCCAATGGTCCCATTAAGTGGTAAGACTTCAGTGGCCTATCTGGAGCCAGAATTGCACGTGAAAACCCAACTGATGTTACTCGGATGAGTCTCTATTACACTTAGGTATGCTCTTGTAACTCTTCTTAAGATGGGCAACAAAGGGAGGAAAGCATCCTTAGTTAGCTTTTTAGTTGGTTAGCTTTTATCTCAGCAGATAGCTTTCCTCTGCTGTTAAAATTCCTCTCACAAATTACAAGCAGTTTCTGTAACTTTACAACACTTCAGGGAAAAAAATAAAAAATAAAAATAATTAAAATAAATAATAAAAAAAAAAACAAGCATAAAAAATGGAAGCTGGACAGAGAGAGAGAACTTCTTTCACCAGGACATTCTTTCTTTGTAGGACCAGGCCCATAATGAAAATGTTTTCAGAAGTCAGTGAATTAATTACTTATGTAATCTATCTGTTACAGCTTTTAGAATATAGAAGTCCTTCCAGGAAATCATTCTAGCTCAAGTTAGAAGCTAGGATATTAAAAATATCTCACACCATGTTTCTGCAGGAAAAGATTTGTAAGGTTTTATTTTGAAAAGCCGTTGATATTACTGAAAAGTTCAATATATCCGAACTCCGTATGAAAATTGGAACTTTGCTCATACTTAACTTTAGATCTCATAAGACTAAGTGTTAGACTCAGGTAATAACCAAAATGAATAGGATAATGGGGATAAGCACTTTGAAAAGATGTGCTGTATCCCTGAAAGCATTTCACATGTAACTTTTGGCTTTCCTGTTCAGTCTTCTTTGACACAGAGAGGAAATAAACTAATTGATGTGCATCTAAAAAGGGCAGCTTAGTTACTTTTTACAGCATCCTCCATGTCAGCATGTCTGAAATCAAAACAGGTTAGTGGTTCTCACATGCACTGTTTGTAAATTGAGCTGAAATCCATAGAAAGCACAAGCACCTAGAATTTTTGGAAATATAAGACAATTGTCTAATTCTGTACCAGAACAAAAAAGGGGTCATTCAATTCAGTGATGTTAATTAAGCATGATAGCATTAAAAGTGCTAGTAAGAGGAACTTGGTTATGTGATATGTGCTGAATTAACATTTTGGAACACCTTTTGTTTCTACCTAAAGTTTGTTTGTCACACTGTTTTACACATCCCCCATCAATAATATTCAAGAAGCTCTTGCACTTCTTGTTGGAAATTGGTCTGCTGGGGCACTATGAAGTGTCTGTGCACTAATACACACTTCTTAGGAAACATGAAAGAAAAATTAGAGCTCTTGTGTGCAGCTGTTGGGCTACGCAGTCTGGTTGTGATCAATGTGGTGAAATAGCTCACACAAATGGAGTGCCGGTGTGGACATACAGGGGCCATTTAGGATGGATGGACCAGGACAGGGAGGAGTGGGACTGTCTGTTTCCTTGAGAGAGCTCTGACTGGGGACAGATCCCAAGCCAGCTGAGAGTTTGTAGGTTAGGAGTAGAGAGCAGACCAAAGGGGGCAACGTTTTAGTGGATGTCTGCTGCAGACTGACAGATCAGAAAGAAATAGGAGAGGTCTTTTTCTGGATAATTGGAGGAACCCCCTTGTTTGCAGGCCATTTTCCTCATTGGGACTTTAGCCACCCCAGTAATGTTCAAAAGACAAGTGCTGTAGCATAGAAGCAATCCAGAAGGTGTTTTTTTCCACAAGTGCAATCCAGGAGTGCACTGATAACACCTTTCTGACACAGGTGATCTCCACAGATGGAGCTGCCCTGTTGAGTCTCATACCTACAGAGAAGATCTGTCTGGTAATGTGAAGCTTGGGGGCAGCATCAGTGGTAGCAGCCATGAGATGGTGGAGTCCAGGATCTTGAGAGAAGGGAAGGTAAATAGCAGGATCATAATTTTGTACTTCAGGAGATCAGGCTCATGCTTGACCAGCCTTCTGAAATGACTGGCTTAGTGGACTAAGGGAGAGCAGTGTATGTTATTTATCTTGACATCAGCAAGGATTTCAGAACTTTCTCCCATAACATCTTTTATAGACAGAGTAATGAACTATGGATTAGATAAAGGGGTAGTGAGGTGGATTGAAAACAAGATGAACTTCAGAGCTCAAAGGATTGTGAGCAGCTCAATGTCCAGCTGCAGTCCCATTACTAGTGGTATATGTTGGGGTCAATACTGGGGCCAGTACTGGCCAGAACATTTTCATGCAGATGGTGGGACAGTGTACATCCTCAGCAAATTTACACATGATACACAATTGGAAGGAGTGTTTTACAGACCGGATAATTGTGCTGCCATCCAGGAGGGACTTCAATAGGCTGGAAAGCAACTTTGCAGAGAAGAACCTATGGTTCTCACTGGACAGCAAGTTGGCCATGAGGTAGCAGTGGAGGCTCACAGCACAGAAGGCCAACATGCTGGGCTGCACAAGAAAGAGCGTCTCCAAATGGTCAAAAGGTGGTGATTCTCCTACAGCATAGTTTGCTCAGGGATACCAATGTTTGGAGATACTCAAATCCCAGCTGGGCATATGCATAAGCAACCTGCTTAAGGTGACTCACTCTGAGCAGGGGAGGTTGGACTAGATGATCTCTGGAGCCTTTCAACCTTAACCATTCTGTGAAGTATGTAGGACAAACTGAATTCTGGCTAACTGCTTGTGCTATTACTTAAAAATGAAGAGCTTTAGATACCAGGCAAATTGCTTAGCCAGAGACCAGTTTGTCCCGTGTAGCCCAGTGTCAGAACACAGGACAATAATTCTAGCCTAACTACATGCATACTACCAATCTCATTTTCCTGTTAATAACTCACAAGATCTTCAAGTCATTCTTCTCTTTCTTGCCCTCAATCATAAAACAAAATCCTGAAAATGCTAACTAAGCGTGTCTGGAAATGCTGCACAACACGTAAAATGTATGAATAACACATAAAACTAGATAACACCTTGAGAGTTTAACTCGATAAATCAGATATACCTTGTATTGCTAACTCATTCTTTCTCAAAAACAGACTAGACAGTCTTAAATCTTCCAAGCTCTTAGAAGCCAGGGTAGTATAATTCTTATAACATGCTGCAAAATTGTCCTTTAAAGTTTGTCTGCCAGATGATGTGTTATTCAGCTTGAATAAACCTGAGAGACTGATTCCACAAGTGTTACAAAGTATTGATTCATTTCCTTCAAGTGTCTGGTTAAAGGGTAACTTGAGGAAAATGTAAAGTTTTGTCCTTAAATAAATATTGTATATAAATGGATCATGTCAGCAACACTCAGATTTCATGATTGCCTGGAGTGGGAACTGGCTAATGAGACTTGTCAGCTCCATTGGATTTGTAGCAGATATTTGTGTAGAGCAGTTTTGAATGTTTCAGAAAAATATGTGAACATTCGAAAGGCTTGTGGAACAGTCTCAGTTTTGCTCTGGGCCTGGTTAAACCGAATCAGCATAATTGTTCTTCAGAGGATCTTTTATTATGTGTTACACATTTCACTTTACAAATATAAATTATTTCAGAAATGGAACAGAGCTTTCCATTAGGAGCAGTAGTCATAGAAATGTTTTATGGAGATTACGGTTGAGTTTGGTTCCCGTAATCCCTTTTTTTCCTTCAGGAAAAAATAAAAAACATTTACTTCCTCACGCTTGATTTTACTTTTTTGAATTTTGATTGACACCAGATCATGAAGGGAAAGACTTTAAAGTAGTGCACATGCAAAAAGAGAGTAAAAAAGGCTAGAAGTGGAAAGACCTTTTTTTTTTCATTTTTGGGGTGGGGGTGGGGGTGGAGTCAGGAGGTACATAGCGAGTTGTCCTCAAGCAATAAGAAAGTCATGATTTAAAGCCTCCTAACCAGGTAACATGCAAATGCAATGTGATATATGAGACTGGACATACAGCTTTCATAGCTACATTCAGAAAACCTGGAATGCACAACCCTTGTAAACAGGCCATCTGACTTAATCATCAGGTCAAACCTAGCCAAAGTATTGCTCATCAAATAAAACTGTAGGGTTGCCTTGGAATTGTGATGCCAGCTGTGAATTGTTAGGCTCCTATGATGTTCAAAAACGAAGAAAAATCTGCATATAGCTGTAAGCATAAAGAACAATTTTTTTATTCTTTCTGACTTGTTTTAAGCAATTTGCCTCAATTGTGTGAAACAAAACATGATGTGTTACACTCTTAAGGAAACATGCAGAGACATACACTCACGTCACTCCCTCCCCAGCCCCCCCCAAAAAACCCTACAACATGTTGGAAAGCAACTCTGAAGCTCCATTAAAAGATACAACTCCTGTTTAAACAAACAAACAAAAAAATCTATTCTAATAATGTGAGTAGAATGCAGTGTTTTATACAAGTTATTTCCTGTGTTTCTTTGCATTATTCGTACACCACATCTAGCAAAATGGGGTAGCTTGATGAAGTGGCAGTTTTTAGAAGAACATTATAGCTGTGTACAAATATGTTGAAGATGCAAATTGGAGCTAAACAAGCTAAATTGGAGGCTTGTCAAACAACTCACTAGTCAGGTCCCCTAAAGCATGTAAGAATGCTATGTGTTCGTGTAGAAGGCAGGGATATTTTTGTTCATGGGGTATTTTTCCCCAATACCGCAGTCTGTTAACCTCTTTTACTATGAGGATCAGCCTGCCACTGCTGCCAGAAACCACAAACGTCTGAGCCAGTATGTCAGAGATTATTTCTGCAGAATCAGCTCTTAATATAACAAATATATTAAACCAGTAACCCAAGCACAGAGACATTTCATAACATGATGTGAACTGTACTGCAAACTGTATCTTCGATTCAGATGAATTCTGAGCCCCTTTCCAATAGTTACTGTTACATATAAATATGAAACTTTTTGTGACATCAACAACAAAATACAGTACTAGTAAAACTACTGGTGGATATTTTCAAATCTTTGGTTATGGGTGAAATTGCAAATGGAACTATGATTGGAGAAATTCGGTGATATGATTTTATAGCATCAAAAAATCATTACGCCAGTTAAATTAATTTAATGAAATAATCAAAAACATTTTGTGTTTTATATGAGAAAACTAAGTTGTCATGTATGCCTTTTCTTGGGTTAATATCATTTACAGCTGTTGTCAGGTACCTGATCACTGTAGTACGTCACATTTCTGTTTCAAAGCAATATGTCACCTGCAAGTTTGTGCACATACAGGTACATGCATATACTGTGGCACTGACCTCCAAACAAACTGAAACCCATTCCTAGTTTATAAGTAAGCATGTCCAAATGCAAGTATCAATAATTAAAACTTTGTAAAACCACAAAATAGTAAACTTAATTCATATGCCATAAAAGTCTTGCTGTCCAAAGCAAACATATATCTTCCTCAGCCATAAGCAAACTGTCCGTAACTTTGAGCTGTACCATTCTAATACTTTCTGTGGATCACTTTAACCAGTAAACTCCATGTTGGTACCATTTTTTTCAGGTTGTAGCATATAGAATAAGCTATCTATAAACCACAAAATAATCTATGACTTGCAAAAGTAATTACTGTTACTGTTAAAAGCACACTTTTTTTTTTTTAACCTTTAATTTACCTCAAGAAGATGTAATAGGCTTCCTTATTAAATAAATAAATAAATAAATGAAATCAGTCTTATTTAGGGATTGGATCCCAACCTCAATATTTTTTTCTTATTTTTAAATAGAACAGACTTTTCTTTATGTGTTCATGTGTAGTATTTGATATTAAATTAGTTTAAAATGATTGGTTTTGCTAGCACATTTTGCTAGCATAAACCAGTGCCAAAGAGTAGGAGAATTTACTGCATTTGGAAGAATATTTTTCTTTCTGAGCGTGATGGCTTGCTGACCTGAAATAGACTTTCAATCAAGTTGGTTGCACTGCATGGTGGACCTGCCTGCCCCTGCACAGTGCTCTCTTGCACTGAAAGCTACATTCCCCTCTCTGTAAACAAAAATGCTTAAAGTATGGTAAGTAAAGCAAGCCAAAAAGAAAAGAACAGCCACAGATAAAGACAAAAATAAAGATAAAGATGCTGAGTTTCTTCTGCTTGTTGTACAGACCAGAGTATTCCCACAACATGAAAGGTTACAGCCAGCCCAAAGTTTTCCAGCCCTGTTTCAAATTCTCGTATTCCTCTCTGTCTGTCCTAGAGGCTGGTTCTGCCAGCATGACACAGACTGTAAGTGTAAGGCAGAAGTCCCTGTCTACCTTGGCCAACTGTCAAGTGTTTTCCATTGACCTCAACCCAGATGAAAAGAAGATGGAGAAAATACAGTCTTAGGTATAACAAAATGGAAAAAAATAGCAGAAAAAAGAGCTCCCAAGAGCATTCTTATCACAGTCACTGCTCATACAGCATGCCCCATTTTTTTTATCTTAAAGAAGAGATTAACTCATCACTTGTACAAGCTCTTTGTGTGTAGATGGGAGGGAAAAATTCTGTGTTTGAGAGATATGCAGTTGTTATGCCTTCAATGATGCTTATCACCCAACTGCTACAGCTACGGAAGCCATAAAAATAAATGGAGTGGCTGCAGCCATCATAGAAAATGAAGCAGAGGAGAGAACTTCCTGGCCAAAAGTGTTTCAAAGTTCTCCATCTTCTGTGTGGTATGAATAGCTTTTGCACCAGTGTGATGTTTTCTTAGAACCCCTTATGCAAAATAAAGACAGATTACAAAATCACTCTAAGTGGCTGTATGTATATATATATATATGTATATTAAGTTAATATAACTACTACAAAGAAACACATTTAAGTCAGTTTTCTACAGAATCTGTTTTGTATTTAAAAAAAAAAAAAAAAAAAAAAAAAAAAAGCTGTATATATATACAGAACAAAAAAACTAAGTGCCTAAGCAGTTAATGCAAATTTTCTGATCAGTACCATCCTTTCACAACAAGACATTTGAATTCTTTTAGCTGAATGAGACTTATGTGATTTTCTAAAACAGAATGAGATTAGTAAGTACTTCGTGCTGGGACAAATTAGAGCCTAAATTATTACATCATCTCAGAAAGACCACAAAAGGAAGAGAGACTCTACTTTGTTTCTAGAAAGACACATAGTCTTGATTCCTTAAAAGAAAAAAAAAAAAAAAAAAGAAAAGAAAAAGAAAAAAAAGGAAAAAGAAAAAAGTAAAACTATTAACCCTTATGTGGTAATAGATTGTTTTGACAATGTCATTATCTAGATTTATGTATGTATCTTTCAGCTTCGCTCAAGACCTAATTCTCCTCAGTCACTCCGAAGGCTTGAGGACTAGTAATTGTTAGAGTCCTCCATGGATTACTCCTGATCCTCAAAGACATGAGAGCAATTCCAAATTAACTTCCAAATACATTTACGTAAACTGTGTATCCCATCTCAGAAAGAATAATCCACTACATTCACATATAAACAGAACCTTTAAATATGCAACAGATGTTCCATTTTTTGTAAAGCTCTTGAATTCATTGACAGGCCTTTGGCTAAACTGATGAATTAATTTGTTCAGGGCGGATTTCATAAATCCTCTAATAATTCTTACCCTTACACATCTTGACTTGATTTCTGAGATCTACAGCATGTGTTTTAAATGTTTTAACCTTTACTACTTTAATCAGGTAACATTTATTTCAGGACTGGATGATGATCGGTCATTGAAAGATATAGTTGACTGGGAAATAAAATCCAATTTGTCAGTTAAACAAATGTCCTCTACATCCGAAATAAGAAGAAATCAGTCTGTATTACTGGATCCCTGAAACGATTAGCTGTTTTGATGTCACTCTCCCTTTCAAGAACATACAGTGCTGGATTGCCAAGTATTGCTGAATGCAGTGCTGGTATGCAGAAAACCACAGTTACCATGCTTATGTGTAGTGGATTTTTAGGGGTGGTTGAATGTAAGCCTTTGCCTCTATGCTGAGATTTAGTTGTACCTTTTTAAGATCTTTTTTCTTTAATACTCAGAGGTTAGGTATCAATTTAAACAGCAATTAAATTAGTCTGAAAAGCAATTTCTGTATAAGATGCTTGCTTTGGAGAGGTCTTTTGCTATGGTAATGCCTCTGATGCAATTATATCAAACAACTTAAGGGGGGGTTATTGACAGATGTTCAATAAAATGTGCATGTAGAAAAATTTTTGTATTTCATTGCTAGGTAACTGGCATGCCAGCTGCCCACTGAATAAATCTGTATATGTTTTCTTACTATAATGGACATTCAGAGGCCCACAAGTTTACAGTCTTTCAGAAATTATAGGAATGTGTTATAGTATTTTTATTTCTGGTGAAAACCTTTAACAGAGCAAGAGGTCATTTTTTTGCCTTTTCCAAAAGGTTTGTCAGCATTTGGAATATATATTATGTGGACTTTTCTGAACCACCATGAAAAAATATGAACATAAATTTCCATATTAACAGTGCTTAATTTTTATTCTACTGATCTTATCAGTCATTTGGTACATTCCCAAAAATCTCAGGTGCTTCTGTGTGTTCACACATACCTTAGTTATATGCCCTAGTTCCACCTCTATAATGACTTTTATAATTTTATTCTTTTACCAATAATAAAATAGTTGTGGACATGTGTAGACATTAAAATTCAACAGTAGTACCAAACACATTTGGTAGTGTTCCATATTTAAATTAGAAAAATATTGTTCTCATACTAAATGCAGTAACATCTAATATTATCTGAAGAGGTCAGAAAATTTCTGTAAGACTTTATATTGAACTTGTAATTGCTGTATTCTTGAATATGACGGTGTCTTGTAATCCTAATTCTAGCTCTTAAATCTAGGTTTATCTATGTTTAGAAAGGTCTGAATACATCAGCGCTGGGTGTTAGTAGTCCCAACCTGTATGAATCCACAGAATTACTCATGTGTTACAACCTAATTGGGGAAGCTAAAATCCACTCTATAGCAGTTGATGCTTTCTTGCTCTGGAGCATTTCTAAATGAACTCTGTTGTATCAAGCACAATTAGGAACTTGTAAGAATTGTAGGATTAAACAATATATAATGAAAACAAACCAGCACATCTGCATTCTGCCTTCAGAAATAAACTGAATCCTAGTTAAAATCAACCTAGGTGGTTTAAGTTTATTTGAAAGATGTCGGCAAATAAGAGTTTTTAATCTGGGCCAATTACGTATCTTGTATCTTGCTTCCTGTATCTCCACTGTGAAAATATTTTTCATGAAGGGGAACTCCATTTCACTGGAGAAGAAATAGTTGAAAAATGAAACTTCTGCTTATGATGTTGTATTCATTTTATAGGTCAAAATGAACAAACAAACAAAACCAAAACAACAACAGCAACAATAAGAGTAAGCAAGCAAGCAAGCAAGCAAGCAAATAACCCAAAACAAACAAACAAACAAACAAAAAAAACCTTTCCAAACTATTTGGGAAACAGGAGACCTAACAAAGTTTTCTTTTATTTATTTATTTGTTTGTTTGTATGTTTGTTTCTTTGTTTATTTTCCTTTTGATATTGTCCATCAGGTTCTTGCCAGTTCCTCCACAGGGCACAATATTAATCTCAGCTATGACCTGACTGGCTAACTAATAGAAGTGAAACAAAATGTTTATTAACTGCCTCCTGTCTGCCTTGCCTTTGACAAAGCCACTCATACTGGCCTACCTACCCAGGTGATAAATTTCATTAGACCTTAGATATGTAGTTTTCACAGAGACTTTTTAGGAGCTAAAGAATCCATTCTTAGTGATTCTTAAAACTTGACTGGATGAAGAACTGAGCAACATAATCTTGAATGAAGACCTGAGCAACATAATCTAACTTGAAATTAGTCCTGCTTTCAGCAAGAGGTTGGATGTAGAACCTCTTGCAACTAAGCTTGACAAAGATTTTATGGTTCTGTCTCCATTTTGGGTGAAACTGGTCCAAAGATTTGAATATTATTAGGGAAGACTGGTAGATGGTGTAATCACATCTCATCACTTCGCAGTTATATAGAAGATTACAATACATAAAATTCAATATAAAGTGCAGTTTGCACATAACTGAGTATTATTTTTCCTCTTAACTGCTGTACTGCTCACTCTGGAACAATCAGAATTCATTGTAATCAAAGATCCTTTAAAAGCTATGATCTGGAGAAGTCAGTCAAAATCTCCTGGAGTATAATTTGATTCATAGGTCGTATTTACCACACTGGTTCTATTCTATAAATGGCAAGAAATAATAATATCTGTGAAATGAACTGCCTTTGTCTCACGCACCAGAGGGAATGTCCTGTGGGGTAGATCTAGGCTATTTTTCTCAGGGATCAGGACTATTGCTAATGTGCCATCTAATTATCAATTAGAAGGCAAACAGGTCTTTGTGCCTTTAAATTGCTCACCAAAAACAAACCTAGCCACTAGAGAAAATGCCTAGAGGAATTTTCAAAGTGTTGTCAGACACCATAGTTTATAAATACAAAATGAACTACAGTATGCTGTAGAAACAACTCTGTGATTGAACAATTGGTGTATTACCAATTTTGGCATATATTTTTGCAAAATAGGTGATAGGATAAACCTGTAATTGAAAACCAAATGCACCATAAGCTGCAGGAAGTTGTTAATTAATTTTCTCCAAATACTTTACTTCATATTAACAATATTTTCTGTCACAGCATCTCTGACACCCAACAAGTAACATATTGCAGCATACGCTGACAGCAGCAATACATTTTACAACTAGACAACCAAATACAGGGAGGTTGAATGAAAGAATTGCCCCACAGAACAAAGAACACTTACAGCAACAAGGAAAAAAAAATCCTTTGATTCTTAGTTTCTTATTTCAAAGCTTCAGATTCACATCGCTAAACTCAAGTTCCAAGATCAGCTTTTATTGTTATGTATTGTTTTTTACCAAAAATTAGAGTTCCATACAGAGTCAATATATAAATCTGCAATGAAATAGAATCATTCATGCCAAGACTGGTTAAAGTAATTTTGTATAAACACAGAAATCATTTTACTGCATCAGCTATAGTGGATGTGGTCATTTGCATAAGATAATCAGAGAAGACTGTACTGCTCAGTGATTGACTCTGCTTTTTGTTTTGGAATGAATGTGCCTCTAAGCTGAGAAAATAGAGTACTGTTTCAGTCTGCATACCACTTTCAGTGAAAACACATTACCAAAAGTAGCTACCATCATTTAGGAAAGGCTGTTTCAACTGGCAAAAACAGCTGGTTTACATGTATACTGAAAACTTATGCTAGTATTGCAATATAAGTAGTATGATATCTAACAATATATTTAGACTAAAAATTACTGAAATAATTTGTTTAGGTAAATATGGTAAGTTATTCTAAACAAGACCTCTCGTGCCAGCACAGCTCATATCTAAATTAGAAGAATCCCCAGGTATACCCATGAAAATAATTGCGTCAGAAAATGTGCCCTTCTGCTTGCCTACAGTGACATGGCTTTATATTAGCTGACTGGGATATCAAGTAGTAGTTTAACCACATCGATGCAGCAAGTGTGGGCTTTTGTATTATTTCAGGTAGGCTTTGCAGTCTGCATTGTGCTCTGTCTTATTGAAATAAAGCCAATAACTGCCTGCAAGAAAGTCAGTTTAAATATAGCTTAGCTTATTTAGTATCCAATGATAGCTAAAACTCTTAGATGTGTATGGTAATACCTACCTAGTTTATGATGTGTACTTTCAGATGCATCACAGGTGTGGCCTCTTAGGATGAGCAGTAGCACAGGCATTTAGACAGGGAGAAAAGACTTGTCCATGTAGCTAGTTCCTACAGAATTCCTATCATTTTCTGAGGAAAACAAATACAAAAATGAAAACAAACAAACAAAGAAAACAACACACATTTATTCTAACAACAATTATAGCAGTCTATCACTTTAAAATATTGTCTATCATTGGAGTTGACAAAGAAGAAGTCTTAAGGTGCAGAAACCAAACCTTGAAAAGCGTTCCAGGCACATCATAAACCTGAATTTTATAAAAAGCCTTAATCTAAATTCTGATACATATATATGTAAAATATATGTAAGACAGTTCAGATAACTGGGATGAAGACATGGAACATGATCTTACTTTTATTTCCATCTCATCTTCCCTTTGCCCTGTTTTCCTTTTGACTTCAGAAAGGAATTCTAGGGCCAAAGGGGAGCTAGAATTAGAGACCTAATTTGTAAACTCCAGGCTTTCAAAAAGAGATACAAGAAATGCCAGAGCTGAGAGACATATCCATATGTATATTTGCTGACTCACAAAATTATTTATGTCCAAGCTTCCTACAGATGGAGCTATAATGCAGTCTGTAAGGGCCTGTTTTCTTTCACAGCAGATAAAGGGATGACATCTCCACAAATGGGATCCTTGTTTAGATGCCTTATGTCATATTTCCAATTTACTTGTTTTACTTGAATTAACTTCTTCAGAAAAGGTTAGTTTTAAAGGCATAGCTTTTGCTAGGTCAAATTTATGCAGAAAAGTGGCTTTTGAGGTTGCTGATATTCATTTTGTTGCCATTTAATACTAATGCATTTAGCTTATTAATTCCTTCAATCCTTTCTTCAATATGGCAGCTAATACATAAGGATAAAAACAAACACACAAACAAACAACAAATGTATTTGTAGAAAAAAGGCAAAGACACAAGCTCAGTGTCATTGCTATAACGTCCTACTATTGTTGCATGATTTCTGCTATTTTATCTTTTCTGTTATCTGTCTATATTATAGGCTTTCTGGATCAAAGCCATTTTCTCCACATGTGGAGTTTTATGAATAGTATTTTAAAGCCTTTAGTTTAGGAAAAAAAAAAAAAAAGCAAATGTCTGTAATTTGATGGGTTTGTATTCCTGCAGAAGACTAAAGAAACATATTACATGGTGTCTTTCAGATTCTTCAGACACTATATCCTAAGTATTCATCCTTTCTAGTCTTCTGTTGTGCCACTTACCTAACAGCAAATAAGAAAATGCCTCAGCTGGCACCATGGACAGAGCCCCCTGTGAGGTGTCTGGAGTTGTAGATAGTACACTCCTGACAATGCTTGCTTGTGTATAAATAGCAGACCTAAATTATTTTGTTAGATTCACTGAATTATCTGCATTGGGAGACTTTGAAGGTGAATAATTCTTCACCAAGAATTGGACAAAAAGAACAATCCCTTCTATTATGAAATATCTTTAGTTTGGGGGATGAGGGGGAGAGGAGGTTCAAATTATCAAATGATAACTGGAAGAATCTCTGGTCATACCCCCTACCACATGATAGGAGAATAATTGAAAACACCATTATGAATCTATAGTCCAAACTTTTAACATGACACTGGCAGACTTCATTTTTTGGTAGTCGTTCCTCTGCCTTCCAAAACATAGTTTCAGCTCACTGCAATGTCTTCCATTGCTACATCTAATGACAACATACAGTTCTAACTCCAGGATTCACACAATCCACAGAACCATAGAGTGACTGAGGTTGTAAGAAACCTCTGGATGTCATCTGGTCCAAACCACTGCTCAAGCAGAACCACCTGAAGCAGGTTGTCCAGGACCGTGTCCAGGCAGCTTTTGAAGATCTCCGGGGGGGAGAGTCCACAACTAGAGAGGGAGCCTCTCTGTGCCAGTGTTCAGCCACCCACAGAGTAAAGTAAAGAAGTGTTTCCTGGGATTCAGGGAGTATCTCCTGTGTTTCAGTTTGTGTCCGTTGCCTCTTGTTCTGCAACTGGCCACCTCTGGTTTCTACCTAGCTGCATCCTCTTTGCAACCTCCCTTAAATCCAGACCCACTTCATGAGGCGAGCAGGGACTTCCATTTTTATTTCCTTCATGAAAAATGGAGCAGAGATGGAAGATATTTGCTACACCCAAATGACACCGCAATTCAAACACAGCTTCTGGAATTTCAGCTCTGCACCGTAACTCACCATTCCCGCTGACATGAAAAAATAGAACATCTGCTTGTGTGTATGTTGGGGGCCAAGGAGCGTATTTGTCCTACAAATATTATTATCATTCATTTCCTGTTCAGCATTTTATCACACTGTCTATAGATGTAGACTCCTTGTTGATACAAAGGGGTTAAAGAATTCGCTCCTTTATACGGGAACTTTTTGGTCACAGACAGCTTTACATCTGCCACACCTGCAGGACTTATGCAGGCAGGTTCTCAAGACTGGATAGAGATGAGGTACCACTCAGCCCTGAGATAAAGCATTGTGTCCTAACTCAGTGCCAATCATCAAACCTTTTTGCATATGAAGTTAGGCTCCCTTTTCTTAGTGTAGTCTTCCATAAGATTGTATTTTGTTCATCATATGCAAGATACAAGCAAAAAAATCCTCTGCTAGGGGCCCTAGGATTTCGTTTTGGGTGGGCTGCTAATTTTGCCTAAAGCCTAAGGGCTGAGGAGAGATTCTAGAATGAACAGGAGATTCTTGCTTGGCAGAATATAGGCCTGAGGCCTGCAGAATAGCAAGAGAGCATAATTTCTAGTTGAATTTATGATCCATAGTGGTGGTAAGGTAAGGCTGCAGTCCTGCACAGTGTTTACAGCAAATACTTCTTACTGAACAAGATGATCTATTGGCAGCCAAATTTTACTCATCTGACATGCTCCAAACAATGGAAATGTTTTTGTGTAGAGAGATGAGCCCCAAAAGTGCCCTCTGTGACTATAAGTAGCAAAAAAATGCCTTCCAAGTGGCTATATATGAACCAATTAGAGCTATGGGCCTACTAGTCTTGTGTTCATGAGTACAAAGTGACTCTGAGAAATATTACAGAACATGGAAATTATTTTCTACTGAAAACAAACACTTCAAGAGGTGAATCACAGAAGATCTGAATATTTGAATCATAAGCAGTCCTTGATAGAGTGATTCAGTTGATATTGAAACAGTATGGTGCGGATTTTAGGAAATTTGAGGCTCTGAGGCTCTGAGGCTCTGAGAAGACAAATCCTCTTTCACATATTCTATCCTGTATATCTTGATTTAAGACAATTCTTCCTTTTGAACATACACTAAAGCTTGCACTTACAGACAGCACCACTGAACCTTCTCTGGCAGGTATTATTGAGAATATGAACTAAAGATAACTCTATGGTAAAAGAAAGTACTTCTTGAAAAGCAGCTTGTGTTGATAACTCATTGTTTTTGATATAAAATTTTATATTAAATTATTTTATTATTTTTTTTTTAATATTAAAATTTTATCTCCCTGGGATATGCTCCTCATATAGAACTGAGGACATTTTCAGAAAACAAAAATTGATAGTATCTCCCAGCTCAACTGAGAGCTGCTTAGAAAAGAAGGTTTGCAATTCAGCTGAGGTGTTGGCTTTAGAGATCTTTGTATTTTATTTAAGGAATACTTTTTCTGTGTTACAGTAATGCCTGAACATGATGAAGGAAACACTCTCTCTTTCCCTCTACTTTCTGCCTGAGGCACTGTTATTTATCATTTCAGCATTGTGCCTTTTGAGTTCATAGGAGGGCCATTGGAACTTAATCTTGTGTGGGTTAGTGAATGAGGCTTAGCAGTGAGACAGTAAGCCCTTCCTTGACATTGGAATATGCATTGGAATATGCAGTGGAATATGCATCATATCTCATAGAATCACAGAATATCCTGAGTTGGAAGGGACCTACAATGATCATCGAGTCCAATTTCTCGCTCCACACAGGTCTACCCAAAAATTCAGAGCATATGACTAAGAGCACAGTCCAAACACTTCTTAAACTCCGACAGGCTTGGTGCAGTGACTACATCCCTGGGGAGCCTGTTCCAGCACGCGACAACCCTCTCAGTGAAGAACTTCTTCTTGATATCCAGCCTGAACCTCCCCTGTCACAGCTTGACACCATTCCCTCGGGTCCTATCACTGGTCACCAGAGAGAATAGATCAGCACTTGTCCCTCCTCTCCCCCTTGTGTTGAAGCTGTAAACCACAATGAGGTCTGCCCTCAGCCTCCTCTTTTCCAGGCTGAACAGGCCAAGTGACCTCAGCTGCTCCTCGTATGTCTTTTCCTCTAGGCCCTTCACCGTCTTTGTAGCCCTTCTGTGGACACTTTCCAATAGTTTCACATCCTTTTTGTACTGTGATGCCCGGAACTGCACACAGTACTTGAGCTGAGGCCACACCAGTGCAGAGTAGAGCACGACTTTCCTTGACTGACTAGCAATGCCGTGCTTGATGCATCCCAGGATATGGTTGGCCCTCCTGGCTGCCAGGGCACACTGCTGGCTCATATTCAGCTTGCTATCAACCACAACCCCCAGATCCCTCTCTGCGGGGCTGCTCTCCAGCATCTCATCCCCCAGTCTGTACGTATAGCCAAGGTTGCCCCGTCACAGGTGTAGGACCCTGCACTTGCTCTTGTTAAACTTCATGCGGTTGGTGATCGCTCAGCTCTCGTCCAGATCTCTCTGCAAGGCCTTTCCACCCTCAATAGAGTCAACAGCTCCTCCAAGTTTAGTATCATCAGCAAACTTACTCAAAACACCTTCTAGTCTTACATCCAAATCATTTATGAAAACACTGAAAAGAACTGGCCCTAAAATGGAGCCCTGGAGGACCTCACTGGTAACTGGCCACCAGCCTGATGTAGCCCCATTTACAATAACCCTTTGAGCCCTACCCGTCAGCCAATTGTTCACCCAGCATATTATGTTTTTATCTAGCTGTATGCTGGACATTTTGTCCAGTAGGATCCTACGGGAAACTGTATCAAAAGCTTTACTGAAATCCAAAAAGATTACATCAACTGGCTTCCCTTGATCAACTAGATGGATTATTTTATCATGAAAGGAAATTAAGTTTGTTAAGCAGGACCTACCCCTCGTGAACCCATGTTGGCTGGGACCAATGACTGCATTGTCCCTCAGGTGCACTTCAGTAACTCCCAGGATAATCTTCTCCATAATTTTACCAGGTACTGATGTGAGACTAACAGGTCTGTAGTTACCAGGGGCTTCTTTCTTGCCCTTCTTGAAAATTGGCACAACATTTGCCAGCTTCCAGTCCAATGGGACCTCTCCAGATTCCCAAGACTGTTGAAAAATAATTGAGAGAGGTCCCTCAATGATGTCAGCCAGCTCTCTGGGCACCCTGGGATGAATCCCATCCGGACCCATGGACTTGTATGGATCCAGGTGGAGCAGCAAATCCCACACACGTTCAGGGTTGGTTGGGGTTTATCATTCCCACTGTCATGGCCCTCCAGCTCAGTGCACCGGGGTCCCAAAGCCCATCATTGGCATTGAAGACAGATACAAAGAAGGCATTAAACGTCTCTGCTTTGCCTATGTCCTTGTTTATGAGGTGACCATCCCCATCAAGTAGCAGACCTATGTTTTCTCTGGTCCTCCTTTTTCTTTTCATATATCTAAAAAAAATGTTTTTATTGTCTTCCACAGACCTGGCCAGCTTCAACTCTAATTTGGCTTTGGCCGCACAAATTTTCTCCCTACAAAGGTGAACAGTGTCCATGTATTCCTTCCACGTTGCCTGACCCTGCTTCCAGCAGCCGTACACTTTCTTTTTGTCCCTAAGCTCTAGAAGAATATCCCTGGTCAGCCAAGCTGGCCTTCTGCCCCACCTGCTAGGCTTCCGATATTTTGGGATTGCCTGATCCTGTGCTTTTAGGAGGCAGTGCTTAAAGACTGACCAGCACTGATGGATGCTGATGCTTTCAAAAGCAGTTTCCCAGGGGACCTTACTAACTAGTTCCCTGAGCAGCCTGAAGTCTGCTATCCCCATATCCAGGGTTGATGTTTTGGGGGCAGTTTTTCTCCTGCCACTAAAAATTTTAAACTCAATGCTTCATGGTCACTATGACCATGGTTGCTATGACCAAGACAGCTGCCAATTGGTGCATCACCCACACCACCCACATCTCCATCAACTGGAGAAGTAGGCTATCCAAAGAGAGGATACTAAACTGGACAACGAAAGAGTTGAAGCAAGAGATTGCAACACTGAAACATTGCAGGTTGCATGCAGCTTCTATCTACTTTCTAATCTTCTCTTACTTTTGTTGGGCAAAAGAGCTGCAGCCTTCATCAGGACTCTGACACTGCTGAGTGAGCCTGTCATTGGTACTACTTGCAAAGTTTATACTGTATAAACTAGCAAGAAGGCTGAGTGCTCTGACAAGGTAGACTGCCACCAAACTAAAGTAGCCGTCATAAGAAACGAGGTGCCAGACTCAGCCTCATGGATTAATTATTTTGTACTGTATTTGTCTCTTAAAAACATAGCATATCTGTGGTACCTGCCATCTACTGAAGAGTTTGCTTTTTTAATAGAGACTAATATGCTGTCTATAGTTATTTATTCAACTTACCACAGTCTATTAACTTTTTCAGTTTTCTCCACAGGCTTTTGTCTCTCAGTTCACATTTTGTTCCCTAAATTATTTGGTCTAACATCTTAGCTCTTAGCTCAGTGTCAAGTACAGAAGGCTTGATGCTGCTCTGTAGTATTAAAATAAAAAATTAAAAGCACCCTGAGAAGACCTGATAATTATTAAACATTTGGTGCCAGCATTGTCTCAGTTCTTCATGGAATAGTAGCTGAGGAGAATTCTTATCTAAAGTTTATTGGAAGTCATAGAGCCAGCTCCTACTAATATCAATTAGATGCATTTCATTAGAAACCTTATGAGGCCCTGGACCTGAACTTTATGTATACTGTCAAAATCCTTTTGGCTCTACAAGTTTATAAAGATGTGCATTCAGGTGTTACAGATAAAGATTTGGTTTCAGATTAGAAAGTTAAGCTATGGAGTTTATTTCTGCATCAAATAACTCATCTTTCATTCTCTGTGCCACATAGCCTCCAGAAGAATCCTGCTAAGCAGCCAAAAGAAATCACTCTGCACTTGCCTGATATTTAACACCATCAAGTGGGAGGGCAACCTAGGTGTCGAGTGAGAGGAAATGGCAACACCCCATTTAGCTAGAGTGCACCATCCAATCTTATGTCTCTTTTCTGCTTCTTGTCAAGCAAGTTCTCAATTTTGGTTTGAAATGTCTGTTCCTTTTCCTTAATAAACAACTCCCACTTGGAAGGTGGAGTGCTAAAGCACAAGCCTATGCTCAGGAAGAAAGCCTTCCTATCCTCAGTAAGATAGCATGGAGAGCATCCAAGTACAGGAAGATAAGGAGAAAAGGCTCGAAAGCAATCTTCCAATGGATTCGTGCCACCCTAGTCTTGTGAAAGATACTGAATGATAAACAGATGATGAAAATGGGTGGAAAGGAAGAGAGAAGTGGGAGCGGAAACCAAAAGCTTTATCAGGAATAGAAGCTGCATGCAATGGAAGATGTAGAGATCACTCAGGTATAAACATTCCTTCAATCTTACTTTCATTGTAGTCTAATATGGAAATAAAATGATTGATTTTTATATTAACCGTATTTTGAACTGTGAACCAAGCAGAAGAAAATTGCACATCAATAGATCATTAATTGCATAACTGAATTTTGTTTTCCTTTTTTCTTTCTCTGGATAAGATCCCTACCTTTGTCATAGGCATAGTTTACATTTCAGTGTATTCTTCTGTTATTTCTTATTCTCACCTCCTTCTTGGAAGGAGGGAACTTCCACAATTGAAATGTTTGTTGATTTCAGACCCCACAAACTTTAGTGTTGCTTGGAGTAGCGTGCTGTCTGTCTCTTCTTGTTTGGATTTATGACCATTACTTCTATTGAAGAAAAGAGTTTGGGTCATTTGGTACAGTATATTGAATTGCAGGATCACATATGTATCACATATGTATTGCAAAGATTGCATTGTTAATCATGGAAAGAATGGAAGGCTGAATGCAGGATCTGCTTCCAGGAAGGGTGCAGAACTGATAAAAGGAGAGCACAAATCAGGATTATTTTGATGACCAATTCCCAGGATGTCTCTTGGGACCACAGACTAGAAGTAAACATAAACTGAGAAATGCACTCAGTACACTGCATGAGTACCAGATCATAGAAAGCAAAGGCTTCATATATATGTCTTTCCTCAACAGTGATTACAACTTCCTTGCTGCAAATGAGTACGTAGGTCAGGAAGTCCATATTGCATCCAGCTAATTAAATTGAATGACATATTCAATAATATCAAACAATTCGATACTCTGGATAGGATAGGATTTTGGTCAGAAGGCAGTAGCAGCTATCCCAACCCCTGGGGAAAAAAAAAAAAAAAAAAAAAAGAGAGAGAGATAATGAGTCCTTTAATTGTTATAATTATTTTATCTGGACATAATGTATGTTCTAGACTTGGTTGAAAAGTGGAGTCTGTTATGTCACAATATTTGCAATATATATGCAGGATGTTGTAAATATGAATTACAGTAGGGGTTTACCCTCCAAGAGCTGGTGAGGACCTACTTTGATCTGTACAAAATCATTCCTTGGCTAAGAATACCCCAAACTGTAGAAGTTTGGCTTACATTTCTTTTTTCTATACAGATTAACAAAATGTGTGAAAAAAAAAAGCTGTTCTATTACTAAGACTGAGTAACTTCATGATATGTTATGATTCACAATTACATCACATATAGGAAGCAGCCAACCAGCACTGGAGGGCCATTAGTTAAAGCTCTGGCTGTGTTCTGTTATTTGAAAGATGCATGTGTCATGAGTGGAGCTAGGACAGCTTGGCAAAAACTTTTAATAGTAATTTATCTGGCTTCTCAGAACTTGCTTGCTATTGCAATACTTCCAGCTTCCGTACCTGTCGTTACCGAGTTGTCCACCAATATGAACAAACATATGGGGCATTCAAGTACATTTAAGAATCAACAGTGATGTAATCCTGTGATCTGCAATGGAGCTGGCACAGCCAATATATAGTACATCTTTCAGTAAAGAGCAAACCAAGAAAAAAAAAGGGGATAAACAATGGAGATTTTTATTTGCAATATACAGAGTAAGTTGGCCATGGAAGGTACCAATAACCTGAAGAACTATTTTACATGATAAACCCTGATACTAAAACTTGAGTTGTTAGGGCAAATCAACACACAGTTGTCAACAGATCCCAGTATAGGTGTATCTTACTGTGAGGTAGAACTGCCATGCTGAATTCTATGCTGCCAGAGTTTTAGCATATAGTTAGAGCTTCCCAAACAATGTTTATATATCAGTTCTACTTTGGGATGAGATTGGAACAGCAAGCAACAATTGCAGAATCAGAAAATCTTATCAGATTGTCCCTTTTGCACACTTTTCATTGTGAACCCTTACCCTTACCTGTTAGGGCATTCCTGTTTATACCTCAGCTAGCACAAGGATGTAAGCTGTTTGGTTTGATACTTTCACATGTGTATCTTTTAAATTTCCTTAGTTCAATGAAGTATTTGGAATATTTATTCCCCCATCCCTCCCTGCACCTTCCCCCGGTATGTTTGCATATGTGATATAAATGCAATTTTTACACTTTAAAACATTTCTTGAAATTATTTGCATCAAAATTTGTGGTGCAAGTCATGCACAATGATGTAGTCTTCATTTCACCACTGGTAGAAACATCTTTTTCTAAAAAAATAAAAATAAAAAATAAAAAATGCAATCTAGCTTTATTTTTCTTGAATCTGGCATTCCAAGATTAAGAGAACTCCATCCTGTAAGGCTGATTTGTCAGGTACTTGCTGTGCCCTGTTTTACTTAAGAAACATACAGTGAGCCACTAAAGGTCCTAATTAGCTCTGGAGCTGCTGCAACCAATGTTAAGTTGTTTCTTGGGAGATTCCAAGGGAGAAGCCTAACACTGATTTTTTTCCACTTTGAGAATGGGAAGAGGTTTTTGTTTTGTTTTCTTTTATTTTATTTTCTTTTAAATCTGTTACTGTGGGAGTAAAAACACTGGCTGAGTGCCAGGACCTAAAGAAGATTGCTCCCTGTGGAAAGGTAGAGCTTGATAGGAGATGATTGCTTATTTAGCTGCCAAAGAAACAACTTAGGCTTGCCTGAACCTGGGCAGGATAGAAATGTTTGTAGAGTCTTGCAGTGGTGAAGAGTCTAATGAAAGTCTGGTCCCAAAAGTGGTGAAAGAGGTGGGGGGTTTTTATTTTGTTTTGGTTTTCTGTGTGTGTGTGTTTGTTCTGGACTCAGAATATCCAAGAGTTTTTTATGACCCTGTAAAAGAGCTGCTTTGGAGGCCTGATGTATCAGATGAAAGTGCAAGAATGGAAAAAAAAGGTACTTACTGTGCCCTGTCAATAGTGAGAGTACAGACAAAAACTTTGTGCTGTTCTTCAGTGTTATTTTAGAGTGCTGTGCATACCTATTGCAGCTGCATGAATGACGTGTAATGAAATTGATCATCAAGATGATGATTTCTTTTTTCTTTTCATTATGCAGATCTGATAAACACAGAAGACATCTAAACTCGTGTCCAGAAATATGCCATGAAGAATTTGCCTGTTATGTATCCTGTGTATGTGTCCATATGCTAAAACACACATTCCCAAATTCATTATTCTTTATAAACTATATGGTTATTTGATTATATGCTTATTTATTCTTTCAACAAGATGGGCAAAATAGTCTTCTGTGACTATTCACATTAATATCTTTCCTACTATTGAGAACCATAAAATGAGAAATAAAAAGAGCTTTAAAAATTTTTGCAGAAATAAAATTTGCCAGTGTTAATATGCAGCAGAAATATTTTGCCTTATACCAACAAAGGATGGTGACTTGTCTTATGCTTTCAAGTTTAATTTCTAATTTTCAAATTATTATTAAGCCTGGTGCCTCAGTAATATTCCTGGTATTCCTGCCTAATAATGTAATGGTGTCCCCATCCTTATTTCAAATCTCCTGAGACTTGGAGTAGGAAACTGATATGAATTCTGTTTTCAGTTACATTGGTGAGTAGTATTATAGCATTGAATTACCACCGTTGCCCTTGTTAAGCTTGTTCTGCCTTGCTCAAGCCATGCTGTCACACAAAATCTGAAAGGTTTTATTAACAGTGGTGTAATTTTCCTGAGATGGGAGAATTGGACAACTGACCTTAATCTTTAGCAACTGTCAAATGCTCCAGGAAAGGTATGTTTCCTAACAATAAAAAATAATAAAACAAACAAGCAAAACCCAAAACAGCAACAACAATAACAGTTTACCTCTCCATGCCAGAAGAACTAAGGTTTCAAGAAAGATGTTGGTCTGTCAGAGAGGACGACTGCAGCTGGGTTCAGTTTGCACACAAAAATAGCAGGCAAGTTAAGCTTAATTGTGAATTGAAAACAAAGCCAAAAGCATATCTAAAAAATGTAAATGTTTGAGTAATGAAATCTAAAAATAAGATACACATTGGGTGGTAATTCAGACTCCCAATGTGATGTCTTGTGATTTTTTTTACTATTTACACAAAAATTAGTTGGCAATCTTGAACAAGTTTCAATACTGTCAGAAACACAAACATTGTGGAAACAATTTTCATAAGGAAAAATGCAAAAGACATGGGCTATACAAATACTAAAATTTGGTAATAAGCAAAGTTTATTATGTACTTTTTATACAATCTAAAATTATTTAAACAGTAATGAAAATATAAATTATATTCTTTCTTTAACGTGAGTTAGAGTTACACATTTTTTTCCCATGACTGGTATCTCTTGAGTCAATCTGAAAGAGAAAAGAAAGGAAAGCAATAACATTCAGTTATAATGGCAATGTATCATGAAGTACGTGATTCTAAAACCTGAAACTTTAGTTGTAAAAAGTGCAGTCTATATTTTTAAAAGAGAAAGGATAAAACTCTTTACATCTCATTTCTCTGCTCAGTGGTGAGAAGAGTGTACTGAAATGAATATTCGTATAAGTCTGCTGGAGACAATATGAATTATATGGTACTGCCAGAAATTGTGTAAATAATGGTTTTCTCAACTCACTAGCTACAAATTCTTGAGAAGATAAAAGAGGCATAACGTGGACAGAGACTAAATTACTGTTAGAAATTCAAATAATTACACTAGATAGGAATTGAAGTGTCCACGAATACTCACACAAAACATTGAGGGCCTCTTTTTCTGATCCACTAAGCATTTTTAATTTTAAAATGAATGCTTACCAAAAAAAAAAATTAAAAATGACATCAAGATCCAGGATAGTCTCTTAGCACATAGCATCATAACTTCATTCGATTTATCTGTCTGCAAAGGAAGGCAATCATACTGATCTATATTAGTGTGAGAAATTAAATCGTTGGCATCTGAAGATTTTGTTCTCCTAAAATGGTCTGAAGTCTTTCAACCTGAGTTATTATTATGTTACTGAAATCTTGCTTAGTCATTTTTGGTTTATATAACCAAAATTTTAACCTGGAAATAAATATTCAACTTGTTTTCATTAATACAAAATGTTTTCACACTTTTTCAAAGGAGTGGACACATTTTCCCCAGTTGCTGATGGGAAAAAAAGTCACCATGATGACAGATAATATTGCAAGGATTTTAATTAAATCTGACATTGCTTTCTGTTATGGTGTGAGGTTTTTGTATCACAGACAATATAAAGGTCACAATAGGCTTTCTTTATTAGCAAAATAACTCCCTATGTGTTAAACATTGTCCAGAGTCAAAAAGAGGAAGTCAAAGTTAGCCTTAATAGCATAGAAAAGAAACTCTTGGACATGTTTAAAAATCCCTAATGTCAAATATATAATTTCTGTGATTTTCTTTTGAAAAGATTTTCCACATTACAAAGCTTGATGAAGTTATAATTATTTCATCAAAACTAAACACAAAGATTTCATAGAATCATAGAACCATAGAATGGTTTGGGTTGGAAGGGACCTTAAATATCACAAAGTTCCAACCACCCTGCCATTGGTAAAGACATCTTTCACTAGATCAGACTACTCAAAGCCCCATCCAGCCTAGCGTTAAACACTGTCAGGAATGGAGCATTCACAATGTCTATGGGCAACATGTTCCACTGCCTCATCACACTCACAGTAAAGAATGCCTTCCTTATATTTAATCTAAACCTAACCTTCTCATTTTAAAGCCGTTTTCCATTGTCCTATCACTCCACTCCCTGACAAAGAGTGCCTTCACATTTTTTCTGTAGTCACCCTCCAGCTATCGGAAAGATGCTATAAGGTCTCCCTGGAGCCTTCTCTTCTCCAGGCTGAACAACCTCAACTCTTAGCCTTCCTTCGTAAGAAAGGTGCTCCAGCTATATGATCATTTTCATGGCCCTCCTCTGGACTTGCTCCAACAGGTCCATGTCTTTCTTATGCTGGGAGCTCTAGAGTTGAACACAGTACTCCAGGTGGGGTCTCACAAGAGCAGAGTAGAGGGAGAGAATCACCTCCCTCACCCTACTGGCCATGTAGCTTTTGACACAGCCCAGGATACGGTTGGCTTTCTAGGCTACAAGTGCACACTGCTGGCTCATGTTGAGCTTCTTGTCAACCAGCAGCCCCAGGTCCTTCTCATCAGGGCTGCTCTCAATTCATTCTCTGCCCGGCCTGTATTTGTGCTTGGGATTGCCTCAACCCAGGTGCAGGACCTTGCACTTGCCCTTGTTGAACTTCATGAGGTTTGCATAGGCTCACCTCTCAAGCCTGCACCTCTGGAAGGCATCCCTTCCCTTGAGCATGTTGACCGCACAACACAGCTTGATGTCATCTTCAAGTTTGCTGAGGGTGCACTCAGTTGCACTGTCCATGTCACTGACAAAGATGTTAAACAGTGCCAGTCCCAATACTGATCCCTGAGGAACACCATTTGTTACTGATCTCCACTGGGACATTGATCCATTGGCTACAACTCTTTGAGTATGACCATACAGCCAATTCCTTATCCAACAAATTGTTCATTTGTCAAGTCCATGTCTCTCCAATTTAGAGACCACTCTCATAGGAAAAGGGGGAGAAAATACGATAGAAAGAAGCTCAAGAGTTGAGATAAGAACAGGGAGATTCCTGACCAATTACTGTCATGAGCAAGACAGCATAGGGAGTTCAATGTAATTTATTGCCTATCACTAGCAAACTACAACAGTGAGAAACTAAAAGAAAACTAAAAACATCTTCTCCCCATACACCCTCTTCCACCTCCTCCCCCCTGAGCAGCCCAGGGGAATGGGGAAGTGGGGGTTGCAGTCACTCTACAGCACTTTGTCTCCGCCACTCCTTCACGGTCACTCCCTGCCCCTGCTTCACATGGGGTCCCTCCCACGGGATGCCGTCCTTCCCGAACTGAGCCTGCAGGGGCTGTCCACAGGCAGCAGCTCTTCAAGAGCTGCTCTCACATGGCTCCGTACCACAGGGTCCATCCGTCAGTAGCAAACTGCTCCAGCAAGGGTCCCCCACGGGCGGCAGCTCCCCCCAGACCCCCTGCTCCTTTGTGGGCTCCTCTTCACGGGCTGCAGCTCCGGCCCAGGGCCTGCTCCTGCGGGGGCTCTCCATGGGCCGCAGCCTCCTCCAGGCCACATCCACCTGCTCCACCGGGGGCTCCTCCACGGGCTGCAGCGTGGAGATCTGCTCCGTGTGGGACTCATGGGCTGCAGGGGGACAGCCTGCTCCACCAGGGGCCTCTCCACAGGCCGCAGGGGAACTGCTGCTGCATGCCTGGAGCACCTCCTGCCCTCCTGCTGCACTGACCTTGGGGTCTGCAGGGCTGTTTCTCTCTCATTTCTCACTTCTCCCTCCCAGCTGCTTCTGTTGCACAGTTTTTGCCTTTCTTCAGTCTGCTCTCCCAGAGGCCCAACCAGAGTTGCTCACTGGCTCAGCTCTGGCCAGCAGCAGGTCCCTTTCAGGGCCAGCTGGAGTGGGCTCTGATCTGACATGGGGCAGCTGCTGGGCCCTGCTCACAGAGGCAACCCCTGCAGCCCCCTTGCTACCAAAACCTTGCCACGTAAACACAATATAAACCCCATCATAGAAGGTCATGAAACTTGTCAGGCATGATCTGCCCTTAGTGAAGCCATGTTGGCCGTCACCAATCACCTCCTTACCTTCCATGTGCCTTGGCATAGTTTCCAGGAGGATCTGCTCCATGATCTTGCCAGGCACAGAGGTGAGACTGACTGGCCTGTAGTTCTCCAGGTCTTCGTTTTTTTCATTTTTAAAAATAGGGGTTATGTTTGCCCTCGTCCTTTCAGTGGGAACTTTACCAGACTGCCATGAGTTCTCAAATATGATGGACAGTGGCTTAGCAACTACAGCCGTCAGTTCACTCAGAACCTCAGGATGTTACTCATCAGCTCCCAAGGGCTTGTTCACCTTTGGGTTCCTTACATGATCTTGAACATGATCTTCTCCTCCAATTGGTAGTTCTTCATTCTCCCAGTCCCTGCCTTTGCCTTATGGGGCTTGGGCTATATAGCTATATGTTTTGCCAGCGAAGACTGAGGCAAAAAAGCCATTGAGTGCCTCAGCCTTCTCTGTATCCCAGGTAACCAGGTCTCCCATTTCCTTCCGGAGAGGGCCCACAATTTTCCTAGTTTCCTTTTATCACTGAGGTACCTATGGAAGCTTTTCCTGTTGCTGAATTCCCTGGCCAAATTTAACTCTAAAAGGGCTTTAGCTTTCCTAACCTGATCCCTGCCTGCTCAGACAATGTCTCTGTATTCCTCCCTATCTGTCCTTGCTTCTACCCTCTGTAGACCTTTTTCTGTTAAAGTTTCTCCAGGAACTCCTTGTCCATCCATGCAGGCTTCCCGGTATTTTTGCGTGATTTTGTCTTTGTTGGGATGCACCCCTTCTGAGCTTGGAGGAGGTGAGCCTTGAATATTAACCAGCCTTCTTGGCCTCCCCACCTGCAAGGCTTTGTACCATAGTGGTCTACCAAGCAGACCCCTGAAAAGGCCAAAATCTGCTCTCCTGAACTCTTGGATAGAGAGCTCTTTTCCAAGCTTGCTTCTGTTTTTTTTTTTTTTCACATAAGCCATCAAAATAGTCAAGAGCTGGGTGAGAAATACACCAAATATCAAACTTTGGTTAATTGACTAACTGAAGCCTGAATTAATGTTACAGGATGGGGGCGTGTACATAGTAGATTTTTAAAATCATTTACTTTTTACTTAATACAAAAGGGAAGTGGAAAGAAGGAATCCGTAGTAAACACCATGGAAATATAAGGTGATTTGAAAAGTACATCTGAGACCATTCCAACTCCAGGTTTAATTTTAGTCTTTTCTTCATGTCTAGTTTGTCATTAAGAACCTTTCTTTCTTGTCCTCATGTATGCAGAGAGTTAGGATTAAAAAAAAAAAAAAAAAAGTAAGTGAGTGTATGTAATCTTTTATTTGTGGCCTGAAAATTTGTTTCTAATGCTGAGGAATTTTCTTCTGCCCACCTTGTGATGTGTCGGGAAGTTGCAGCAGCAAGCTGCTGGTTCAATGTAAGTAATGTCAGTTTTGGGTCCTGGCTGTTGATGGAGGAGCTAGAGGAGTGGGTAGCGTCGTCCAGAAGGGGGCATAACTAGGATGATTAACAAAGGTGTCGACTCGGAGCCTACTGCCGGCAGCACTCCCGTCAACCACCACATACCGCCCCCCCCCCTCCATGATGAATTGCCCCCTCTGGCATAGGAGGGTTGGCTGATGTTAGGAAGTGTAAATTACATATCCCTGTGGCAGCTTGTCTAAAACTGAACCTTTAATTTTAATTAAGTGATGAATACATTCCCTTCATTTTTGTTTTGTTTTGGTGAATTCAGCTCTGATAAAGGTGACAGATTAATTGCACTGGGGAATGAAGTAATTGAAGCTCCTTGAGAAATGGTTCAAAAAAATATTTCATTAACTTTTTTTTTTTTTTTTCCCCTTGAATTATCTAAAAAATGTTTCAGCTAGATCTAAACAATCACAGTTTATTAACAGCAGGATGGTCCTTCCTGTCTACCTACATCCAGATGTCTGTACCACACCTTGAAACGCTATTTGTATAGTGCAGCCAGGCAAAAGCCACATGTTTTGGCTGTCTCATCAGAAGGACATGCATCTTAAAAATATTTCAGAATGGCCAGGCACATATTCACATGGAAATCTCTCCTCCTGAGGATTCACAGGATTTTCCTGTTCTTTGTTAAAAGAGATAAAAATCTCAGAATGTTTATGAAAGCACACTGAAATGAATAGACAATATATACCCATGTTTGTAAGGCTTTACTTGAAGGAACGGCTGTGAGAGGTGTTTGGCAGAAAACTCTATGGTCACTGATAGTTTAAATTGCTTTCCCCTAAGGGCTTGAGAACAAAAGAGTCTAGGAAAGACCTGGTAGCCTCCTCCAGGGCCCTTGTTGGAACAAAAAGATGGCATTGCAGGCAAGGTGCCACTGCCTTTTTTTCACCCATGCCAGAAGAGGTGCAGCTTTCCCTCTGATTCCAAATGAGGAGGGAGTTTTGGGGATCGTTTAAAGAAATTGCTATATCCTAATTGCTACACTTCAACTTATTTTTCTATCTTTTAGCGGCTTCTCCGTGGCATAAACAAAGCATAGCAAGAGAGGAAGCACGTGTGAATTAATACATCATGCTTTAGAAATTATTGTGGAACATTTCCTGGTCATCTAGTATTACTCCATAGAACAATACTACTGATTCACTACTACTTCTCACCCCTTACTTTAATAACGATAGTAGGGAATTGTACTTAAGATGATAAAGTGACAGCAGTTATGTGTGTTCTGTTTATTCCATGCAAGTAACACAAAGAGGTAGCTTTGTGCAATGTAGTCACTTTTTTTTTTAGTTCTTTTTTTTTTCCCAAAAAAATAATTGTCACTTTCAGACCAAGTTAATATTTTCTGTTATACAGAATTTTACATACAAAATTTAGATAAGTGACAAAGGATTCAATATTTTATAACCAAACGTTTCTGCATGTGTATTCTGTCTTATCTAATCCATTTCTTTTTCTTTTTTTTTTCCTTTCTTCCTTTCTTTTTTTTTTTTTTTTTTTTTTTCCAGACAAGTTGTTTTTATTGGCCTATGAGTAGCAAATTCCTACAATTTTATAGCCATGTGACATTGTTGTCATTGCTTTTAGCACAGGAAATGGTACATCTGTTAGTAAAGAGACCAAAAGAACTCTCCCATGAGTCACCAAAAAGCATTTGCCAAAACTAATTAAACTAATGCCAAATATGACAAGTCAGTTTAAGAGCTGTAACAATTTACAGTACACTGGGTTTGCGGGAAAGGAGTAGTATATGGGGATGAAGGTAATGGAGGGATAAGGATCTCAAGTATAATTTAGTAGGAGAGGGAAAGCTCTCTTGTCTGCTTTTTTTTTTTTTTCTCAATAATTCATCTACTACTGTTGAGCTAACCCAACCATCATGTTTAGAGCCTTTGTTTTCCAGTTTTATTAATTTACTACTAAATTGTAAATAAGAACAGGAAAATTGTTGGTTATGTTTGAAGTCACATTTAATATTTTCCCAAGAACAAAATTTTAAATATTATTCTAAGACAAGAACTGTTCTAAGACAAAATTGCTTTTATACCTGGATGTTAATACAGTAGAATAAATCATAGAATCATTAAGGTTGGAAAAGACCTCCAAATCATCTGGTCCAACCATCACCTTCCAGGAGTTTTAAAATATTAATTTGTTAATTAATAATATTTGCTAGTTTAATTAAAAATTCCTGTGATTATCATGAGAATCAGCTAAACTTATGCTTTAATCTTGACTTTCTTCAGGAAATGCAGAATGAAATATAGAGTTTCTAAGAAGACAAATATACTTTTTGCTGACAAAGACTGGAGAAATGTATATATTTTTTCTATTATACAAGCAAAACTGAAATATTACATACTAAAAGCTAGTAAAGTACTGTGGTCTGACTTTAACTTGAAAAACATGTAAACAATACATCAACAAAGTTGAAATATCATTAATAATCAGCCTGATTTCCACAAGCAGTTGGAAGTAATACTTAAAAAATGACTCCTTTTGTAGTCTATTTTTTCTACTCTTACAGTTTTTGAGATGAAAATTTATTTTCTGTTTTTATAATAACTTACAGCACTGTAAGTAAAACTACGATGTTATATAAATACATTTAAAATATATATATATATATTGGTACTTTTAAAATAAAATCTGTGGAATAAAGTACACAGAAGACTGCATAGCAACAAAAGGAATATATGAGACAGATATCCAGGTTTTACTGCTTGGAAAAAAAAAAAAAGGGGAGGGGGGGTGTCCAGTCTATATTTGTGTTGCATGTTACTAATGGAAATATCATGTGATTATATATGTCCTATATTAGTCACAGCAGTCTGCTACAGTGTTACACACATGGGAGAGATGGTTATTCACGCTGAATCATTTACTTAAAAAAAAATGTGTGGTTGACAGTACAAGTACAGGGTAGCCAAATTTGACACTGTATGTCTTAGCATTTCTCAAACTCCTTTGACATGAAGTTTTTAATACTTAAACCTTTACATACACATATACCGGAAATCTAGCCCAAATATTGCAGTGTTGTTAATGTTACAAAACACAAATAAAGTTATTATAATACAGCTATAAGAGTGTTGTAGAATAACTTCATCTAGTTGAGTCATTACCTTTATTTTTGTATCCCTAAGAGCATTATTGTCTGGTTGCAATTTTTTTGGATCAGAATGCATTGTAGAACCTATGAGGGACACAAGGAGAAGAGATGGGTTGATGTTGAGATAAGAACAAGACTCTATCACATCTGACATTTTAGATAACAAATGCTCCTCAAATAACTCTACCTTGTATCACCTGCCATCTTTCATTTTTCTTTCCAAGTCTTGTATCAAAAGCTCCTGGAGAGCTGAGCCCCTGTTTTTCTTTTACCTTGTATTTGTCTCCAATGTCTACCCAAACTGACAAGCTTTGTGCTGTCAGTGCTATAAGATCTTTCATTTCTTACTTTTCTGCATCAAAAGTATTACTTTTAGTGACATTTTAGTTGGCAATTAACCCAACTGGCTAACACTCACCATCAGAAATCCTTTCACTAGTAAATGTTCTGTGCTGTTCTTGTATTATTCTATTTTTCTATTATTCTAAATATTTATATTTTTCTATTATTCTAAATATTTGTATTTTTCTATTATTCTAAATCACCTCAGTAATTTATCGCTCTCCATCTTTTTTTCTGATTACCTTTGTGTCCTCAGCCTTCCTGTTCATGTTGATATATCTGCTAAATTAACTTCAAGGAGACCAAACAATTATTATGAATCTGTTTTCCAACTTCATTTAAAACCAGTGTCTCATATGTTTAAATTTGGCAGTTTGTACTTTTTTCACTCAAGTAAGGATTTTGTGATATCCAAAAATGTTGTTGTCCTAAAAATATTCCAAACCCCCATCACCATTGCTACAAGCCATTGATCCACCTTCAACACTAATCATGTGAAAAATCTCTGGCACAAAGGAGTTGTCATTTTCAGGTGTCTCTCAAGCACTCTGTAAAAATATTTACTTATACTCAGTTTTCCATGATGGTGTAACTTCTTACTCTGCTGCAGCTCTGTCCTGTACACAGATTTCCTGTTTATAAAGGGAATATCTTCTGATCATTTAGAATACTTAATATTCTTAAATTAATGTCTAATCCCATTATGTGGGAGGAAGTTTGTCATGCTACTTTCATTAACTAAATTGAAACATCTGTGGCTCAAACATCCCTGGCATGGACTCAGATCAAGATCTCTTTAATCATTTTAGTGGTTCATGATTATTTTTCTCTGATAAGAACTTTTGGCCCTAACACCTCCTGTCTGGATTACCACTGTCTTCTTAACCAGGTCTAAATGATGACATTCCTTTAAAAATATAGCTAACTCAAAATATAAAACCTTTTTTATGACATGAAAAACACTTAGAAATCTACAGTAATATTGCTGTAGACATAATTATATATGTCCAGACTAAGCTTACTATCTGGAGGTTAGAAATCCTGTACTTTCTGAGCATTAGATTTTGAAACGGTAGCATTTTCTAACCGCATCGCTTGAAAATGCAGTCATTCTTCAGACTTTTGTTTCCCTGAAACAAAAGTTTCACAGAAATTCCAAACTCACTGATTATTCAGTGAGTATTCCAAACTCAATGATTTTAGGAACTTTGGATACAGAACATTCATTCTCTCAATTTCTACTGAAAGGTGTGATAAATAACTTGCATTGTTACAAAATGGAAACTCCCAGTCTTAAGGAAAGCATAATCCTGACTTCCAGATTTTGTTTTTTAAATAAAAACAACTTTAGGGAGAGAAGATATCCCTTTGTAAACAGCACTGGTGAGACTGCACTTCAGCTACTGTGTTCAGTTTTGGGCTCCTCACTACAAGAAGGAAAATGAGTTTCTCAAGCAGAGCAACCAAGCTAGTGAAGGATCTAGAAAACAAGACATATGAGGGGGAGTTGGGGCTGTTTGGAGTTTCTACACAGAAAGGGTGATCAAGCATTGGAATGGGCTGCCAAGCGAAGTGGTGGAGTCACCACCCCTGGATGTATTCAAGAGATGTGTGGACATGGCACTGAGGTACCCATTTTAGAGGTAGGACACAGTAGGTCAGGTTGGTGGTTGAACTTGATGATCTTCAATGTCTTTTGCAGTCTAGATGATTCTATGATTATTCTGTGGTTCTAAGGTAAGGGAGGTAATTACAAGAGTTAAAGCTACAATATGAACTAATTCTCTACCCAGTTGCAAACATAGTAATTTTTTGGTCAATGTGAAAGATAAAAATCTATTGTGGTAAGGGCTAGAAAATTATTTAGGTAATCAAATGCAAATTTCATGCAGCAATAAAAGCATCTATACTCTAAAACTGAGACTTAAAAGTAACTCTTCTATGTCATAGAGAGCTTTAAGGGTGTTTTTATCGGTAAGAATAACACTACAAATTTCCTTAGAATTCTGTTTAAGGTATAGATGGCAGGATCACTTCAGAAGAATATTTTATAAGTCACACCAGAATTGCAGCTTTTACATAGTAATACAATAGTATAGCAAGCCATATACATATCCACATACTTTTTAAGGCATTGGTTAAGTATTTAATGTCTTCCTAGTAACTTCATACAATGTTACCCAGAAATATATTTG
This sequence comes from Cygnus olor, assembly GCF_009769625.2. NCBI lineage: Eukaryota > Metazoa > Chordata > Aves > Anseriformes > Anatidae > Cygnus > Cygnus olor. Next base: position 44,070,243 of record NC_049198.1, on the reverse strand, counting down.
TTAATTCAAAAATCAGTGTATTATTTGATATTTGATGACTTTTATTAGTGAGATTTTTCTTGGGAGTAAAACAGCACATTGTGGAATGAAGGAGAGCCTAGATGACTTGGAAGTAGATGAAAAGCCTTTTAAGCAGTTTTGGCAGAAATGTAATACTCTCAAAGGCAAGTATAAAATAAGGACTCAGTATTAAATAAGGACTAAAGTCAGAGCAAAACAAGCAAACAAACAAACAAGCAGTTCCTTTGAAGAGTGAGACAACATTTCTATTTATTTGTAAGTCTTTGTTATTCATCATTTAAGATGTACTGATTATATCCAGATAAAGCTGCTCATACAGTGTATGTTAAAACTTCAAGGGAACACTACTTGTTACAAAACATAAATACCCATAGATAAAGCCTAGCCTGTTATACCTGTAAATCCAGAGGAAGTCCACTGACTTCACTAGAGATTTTTGGGACTGAACCTTACAACTAAAAGTAGGATTTGGCCTAATGTATTTTTCAAAGGAAAAAAAAATATACATCTGTGTTAGAAGCCATGCAAGTTTATGTATCACTCCTTTCTCTTTCTCCTTCCTTTATACAAAAGCACACTAAATAAAATGCAGTAGAAATTCACAGAATTAAAGGAAAAATTTAACTTATAATAAAAAGGAGAGGATGTTTTCTTACTATCAGCTTCCAAGAAACTCCCCAAAGTGTATGTTAAAGTGAATTAAATCTCCAAGGAATGCTTTTCTTTGTCAAAACAAGAAAACAAAAAAATTACAAAACACATACCAATTTTCAAAATAAGGTTATGATTTAGTAGGACAAAAACAAAGCCTTTCGTATTGTGTTTGTTTATTTGCTTTGGCACACTCATAACCTTTTGATTGTGCTTGAAATACTTGTTTTTGCCCATCTATATTTCTTGCTAGCTATTTTTCGGTCTGTAAAGTAAGAAACCTCCTGAAAATAGGCTCTGGATAAACTTGAATAATAAACATAATTGCACGTCAAAAGAAACTGTCAGACAGTCTAGTCTATTTGCACCCCAATATTCTTCATGAAATAAATAAAGTTATATGAAGAAGTTTAGAGCTCTTTTGCTCCAGTTATGCTGTTTTCTCTATTTCAGACACATTAGGAAACAAGCAATACTCAAAAGAAATAGAAAAGGTGTAAGACTTCTACATCCGTGGTATTGCTGTATCCTGAGGAGAGAGATTGAATTATATGTCTTGTTCCAAAAAGATATTTTTTTTATTCAGTGAATGAAAAGACTCAAGTTCATGAGCCCTCGTAAACAGACCCTTTAGACTGGATAAGCCATAGTTCTTCCTTAATATTTCTTCAATTATTCTTAAATATTAAAGATTTTGTGTTTTCTTTGGCAGGGATAATGAAAGGGTATAGATTCATAAATGGAAACGAGATGCTTGGTGGAGTTTTCCATGCAGTAGAAAGGGACTGGAGAAATCAACTATACATCTAACGTGCTTCTAACATTTTGCAGTGTATCATGATGAATCATCCTGACAAATCTCTCAAATCCTTTAATATGACCTTGTCTTTGTTGCTTTTTTAGAATCTTTTACACTGAAGGAGACATCCAGGCTCCAACTCCCCCTCCAAGAAATGCATTTTCAAAGTACAATCATGTAGGCTGTGTCACCAGCAAGAGAGGAGAAACAAAAACCACACCCATGTTCTTTTAAAAGCTTTTTTTCCTCACAGAATCTATTTGTTCTTAACAATAGTCAAACAAAATACAATTGCAATTGAAAACAGAAGTCAGAAACTTCCCAGCTTTGACTAACCAAGGAAGGAAGGAAGGAAGGAAGGAAGACCTTTTCTCTAAATCTCCTCACCTTCATTTTCTAATACAAGTACAATTTTAGAAGAGCCAGACTGCAGTCTTTTTCAAGCAACTTTTTTTTTTCTTTTACATCGTGCTGGTTGACAAGCTTTTGCATAACTAGAAGAAGCTCTAGTCAGTCAGAAATCACCAGTTCAGAAGAAGCAGAAGTGGGGAACAACTACACTTGATGGATTTGTAAGGAGTGAGCAGGCCTGGAGGTTAGTGAGTTGTTTACTCAGGGAATATTTGACATTCTGCCTCATTTGGTGACACATTTTTGAGGTAGCCCCTTGTGAGAGACTTGAAACCATACCATTACGCCTGGGTCAAAGCAGTGTATTACAAATGCAGGTCTGTCTTTAAAGAAAGAATATTCTAATTAATTCCAAAGAAACTGGTCATCAGGCATTAGGAATTTCACACCAGAGGTGGAAAAGAGTTTGGATCATCACAGCCTTGGGAAGATGCAGACATGTTCTGGAAGTCCAGGAAACGAGTAATTGAAAGTATGCAAAACACTCAGAACAGAGAAAGTATGAGGGTTATACTGAAAGGTATTGGTGTTCCTAAAACTAAACATTTTGCACAGTAACCTTGCCCTATATTGCTATAAAGTACCTTGTTAATGTGCTGTTATGTTAGTGTAAGAATTTGCCAAGAAAATCTGTCTGTATGCTTCCTTATTTAGGAACTAGTAGGGTATATTTTCCAAGTGCCCTATTAGCAATGTAGTTGCAAAGACTAAGCTGACACTGGAAATGTGGCACCCGAAAACGGTTTTTGCTTCTACTCCATGCTTAGACGATGCATCATATAAAGCATTCAGTAATCATTTTCAGGAATAAAATAAACAAATCTAAAAAATTCTGGAATGCTTACTGCCATCTCTAATCACTGGCCCCTGTGCATCTACGTGTAAACTTGAGGAGCAATGTAGCTGTGTTCACAACAACACAGGGTAGCAAAGGCAAAACTGTGCAAAAGCAGAAGAAATGTGCCAAAGAGATGGGATTTATCCAGAAAGAAGAAACTGCCAAAGGTTTTGAATTAATATCTTTTAATGCAAGAGGATTCTTTAGATCCGATCATGCTGAAAAAATATTAAAGACTGGATAATTTTAAATAAACTGTCAGCTTTGCTTTATCTGTAAGTTACAGTGGGACAGATGAAAATTTATTTAGCTGTTTGTTTTTTTTTTCCCATGCTAATTCACAACTGTAATTACATGATTAGTAGGAAATCTCCCATAATCTTCAGTTCAAAAGAATAAGCGTCTTTCTTTTTTTCCTTTTTTTTTTTTTTTTGGTGGGTTGTTTTTTTTTGCTTGTTTGTGTGTGTGTGTTAGTTTTGAAAGAAAATCTGATTTTGGAATTCTGAAATATTCTTTAGTATTTAATAATACTATCTGAGTATATTACATTTATCCTCAAAAATCTAAAAATTTTGATAATGCTTTAACTTTTGGTTAGCCCTGAATTGGTCAGGCAGTTGGACTAGGTGATGTTAAAGTTAGTGTGAAATAGTCCAAGTCCTAAAATTTAACCCAAAAATTAGAGTGAATACAGAATTTTGAGCCAGTTTCAGAATCAAAATATGAAGTCCACAGTGAAATATCAGTGTTATGAGTCTGCAGACCTGGAAGTTGGCTTTGCATTCTGGAGAGGAACTGAAATACATGAAACAATTTGAAAAATTCTCTTCTGGAAAAGCAAACCAACCAACCTTCCATTTCCTAGTCCAGCTCATCTTTTGTTGGTGCTTTGCACCTGAAATTTTATTTATTTGCAGGCACCCGAGGAAAGAAAGTCTTTGAAAACCAAAGCAGTGTAGTTTTGAAGGATGAACAAAACAGGATTCATTCACATAATATTGAGTGTGCAGAAATGCTACAAAACTCAAAGCAGAGATCACCAATTAAGATTAAAGAGGGCAATGGCAAGCATTTGACATCGCAGCCAGTATCAAATGCATCAGGAAGCCTGCTTCCCATGAAATGGGGATGCTTACAAACTGATGAAAAAAATTATTTTTCTCCTCAAATGATGATGTTGCGAAGTGTTGACCTGAATTGGGACAATCCTCTTTGTTCTGCACTGGGACGGAAACATCGAAAATGTATTTACAACTGAACTGCAGCTCATTATACAGTGACCTCGTACAGAGACCTTTTGTTTAGCAGCAGAGACAAAGTGAGCATGCCAGCCAGACAGTATAACTGCCTGTTTCATCTGTCTGTACATGAAAGGCTTTTGAGTCTCCTTTGGCTGCAACCACGACAGAACAGCAGCTGAAGCCGGGTAGAATGCCATGGATGGGAGTGAAGATCCCACACAGGAGTCTGCTGGACTCAGACACGCTATGTTCAGCTTATTCCAGAGGTCATGCTGATATAAAACCACCCATGAATTGCTTATTTCAAAATGTAACTTTCTTTTTTTTTTTTTTTTTTTTTTTTTGTCCTCTTTCCCATTTTCTCTTTACCTGTCCTAATGTTTTGGTATCATCTACTGGGAAGCATGGGGGGAGAGGAGCTGCAGTGAGTACTGTACTTGGTTTGTATTCACAAACACAAGGTTACTTCTTAAAATGTAAGTTCTTTTTAATGTCTTACTGCACAACAGATAATAGACATCCTTTCTGTTCTTTTTCCAAGTGGTAATCACCCAGGAGAGTGAAGATTCGTATTAACAAATGCTAAATGGGTGAAGTTATTTCTTTTGGTACCATTGAGTTCTTCCCATGGCTCTTGTCCTCAGAGTTCCCTAACTCTTGAATAACTTTTGGGTTCTTTTCTGGATCATTGGCATCCCACAACTTGGGCAACAGCAACTTATGTTGCATTTACACTTATTACTGATCTTGTAATTAATTAAAAAAATAAATAATAATTTATCCTCAAAATGTGTTTCCAGAAAGAATAGTTTCTTTTTAACTTTTCAGGATAACTCAAGGCATTCTCCTATTTAGTGAGTTAATGTTTTCCATCTCTGACCATTCCTAGGTTAATCAAACTCCACATAACTTCTAATATACCATCATACCAAATGTCTTACTGAACCTACTTGAATTTTATCTACCTATTTTATCTATCTAAAGATTTATTCTTTAGAAATGACAATTTCCTCATTAAAAGATAAAAACTGAGTTAATGTCACATGGCCTAACGTCTCCTTAGGTGCAAACTGATGTTAGTTAAGCTAGACACTACTAAACACAAGCCACTGGCTCTGTTTGATAGTGTTAAAGGACCCTGCTTCTCCAGGTGCTTACATACACGTTGAACTGCAAAAATGGTCTCACTGACAGCAGTGTTATTCATAGGGGAATACATTTCGTGGAAGTTTAGCATGTGTGTAAATTCTTACCAGCGTCAGTACCAAAATCATTTTGTTGAAGCTTCAAGAAATGTGGCCATTGAGCCTGAAAAAGAACCTAAAGTAAATAGACATAGCTGTTAGAGTAAACAGAGATGGTCTGTTTAAAACAAATATGAGAACAGAAGAGGCCTATAGAATAGTTCTAAGGTGTCAAAATACAAGTTTTTAGGCTGTCTAGGCTTTTAAAATCCAGATTTTGATGTGTAGCATGCTGAACAGGATGTTCATTGCAGCCCCTCTCCTGTTACCTCCCCCTGAAAGCTGAACCAGGATGCTTGCTTTGAATCGGAATTCCTTCCTGCTTGATACTAAAACGAATTTAGCTCACTTGTGCCCATTTTTAAGTCTCCTCTATGTTCTGCTTCCTTAACTTGTCCTAACTGAAGTCTGCACAGAGCTACACTTGCAACCTTTAAAAGAAAATATGTACGCTCTTTTTTACTGAAAAACAGGTATTTCTGGCATAGTAGTATTTCCAGCTTTTACCTGAATAAATGTGTTCCAGAGAGATAATATTAAAAAAAAAATAAATCTGGTTTTAAAACATTTTTGAAGAGTTCTATATAATATATATATATATATTTTTGCTTGTACTAGGTTACCAGAAATATAACTTTATATAAATCTATTATTAAATGGTGTTTTTTTTTTATTTTTTTTTTTATTTTTTTTTTTATTGACACTGTTGTACTAACTGCTAAGGGTTATTAAGTCAGGTGATTACTCCTGGTGCATTGACCTTCATGATGCAGAAATGCCACTGATGACTTAAAGGTGTAACACATATTTCTGGAAGGAAAATTCACTACCTACACTTTTATTCAGCAGTTATGAGTACCCTGTTGTACTAAGAAGTTGTTTCCCATGACTGAGTTTTCTTGTCTTTTTAGCAACATCTGACATCCATTTAAATAAATAAGCCAATTTCCTATGTCATTTATGCAGAAATTGCAGCAAGAAATACAACCTTTTGCTGAATCTGCTCCTGACTACTTAGAAATTAACTGCAGTAAAATTTGGACCTTATTAAATGAGACAATTACTTCATGATTTCTGCCACTAGTGCTGTTACAAGTATGCTTCAAGAGAACTTGTGGGCTTTACCAAAGTGTTTTATGATCTTAAGATTTATGAAGGAGGAAGGGCATGCTTCTGAACCATGAGCGCCTGCCTGTTCTCAAAAAAAAAGGTAAAGCTGAGTACAACGCAAAATTTTCTTTCTGAAGATGTTACCCTTAGTAGCATCTGTGCCCTTGTCCTCTGGAAAGTCTAAATCTTGAGATTTTGATAAGCAGTCAGAGGAATCAAGTTCTCTTTCCATATCCATCTAGCTTTGAGTTTGTCTTTTTTTGGATTCCCAACCAGCAATGCGAATTTATCTTTAAGCTGTCCACCATTCATTAATAATTGAGCTAAAAGTACTACTGGACTTCTAATTTAACACACTTTCATCTAGTTACTTTTCTTAGTCTTTCTGTTAAAAATGTCTTTATATTTTTGACGTAAGTGCATCTCTGAAGTAGCATTTTGCTCAATGCCAGATTTCTGGTATTAAAATCTCCTATCTATTTTTATTTTCTAAATAATGTATAACACCTGTTTACCAGGTTAAAAAAAAAAAAAAATTAAAACATTAAAGGTATGTAATAAAACTCAAAACATTTATGAGCAATAACCTAGCTGATATCTACCTTGCTCTGCTAGATTAAATGATGCACTGATTTCTTCTATGAAATAGGCCCTGCCGTGTTTACATCAGCAACCACATCCAGATTCATCAAAACCAGAACCTGCTATTCTAAATCTCTGCCAATTTGAAGAGTTAAGTTCTCCTTTAAGTAATTGCCCTCTGGGGTGAGTTGTCGCTGGCCATCAGCTAAGCTAAGTGTTATTCAGCATGGGTCAGTGCTGCTGATTGTGTCCCTTCCCCTGGCATGTGTGCTGGGAGAGCAGAGTGACAAAAAGAGAAATCCTTGACTCTGCACAAGCACTGCTCAGCACCAGCCAAAACCCTAGTGTGCTATAGACACCACTTTGGACACAAATCCAAAACGGAGCACCATATGGCCACTGTGAAGAAAGTTATCTCCATCGTGGCCAGACCCAGCAAACATTCCTAGCCCCATCTCACCTGTGCTGAGTGAGTGCAGTAAGAACACTGACAGGTGAGGAAGATGACCACACGGGCGGAAGTTCAGGGCTCCAAGTGGTGCTTAATTTCACTATGTGCTTTCCAGATATTCTATGTCTCATTCCCTTAGCAGGGTATAACACAAGTCATTGCCAATATTTCACACAATCCCTTTCCAAAATATGGAGTTAAGGAACTTAGGCCCCTTATATCCAAAAGCAGGATGTCCCAGGCTTACTGCAGTGTGCTACAGCACAGACACAACCCAGTGTAGGCATAATCCAGTGCACATACAATTCTGTGCTGCCTGTGAGCTCCTGGAGGACCATGGCGAGGCAGCAGTGTAGCCCATGGGAACATGCCTCAAGCTAGGCAAGCAGAGCGGTGTAGGTAGTGTCACAGTCAGAGCTGTAGAGACTCCTAACCCAAGTATCCGCAAGTCTGCGAAGCAAGTAGATTGCTTGCTGCTTTTTATAAAGCAAAAGCTGATGCAGTTTTAACTTCCATGCTAGAATTCGTTGCCTGTCTGAAAACACTACATGCCGGTTATGTCTCTGTTGTTAGAAAATTAAGTGTGGTTTTCAATGAAGAATCCATACATATTTCTTCTTCCTTGTTAATGCCATGTAACTACTTTTGGATAAACAATCAAGACCACTAGCACAAGAATTTACTTCTTATATCCATACTAAAAGCATACTAGATTGAGAATAGTTTCATAGATCATATAACCAACCACTACTTTTGTCAACCTCTGTATTTTTTCATATTTATGAGGAAGGAATGTCTGGGAATTAATTACTTGGGTGCTTTTCTTTCACAAATTCGCCTATAGTAAGACATATTCAAATAGCTAGAAACACGTTAAAAAATATTCAGTCCTGGTCTGTTGCTTCATGCAGAGGCCTCTCTTCTCACAGGGATTGATACCCTCTGGTGAAATGTTCTCCTTCTTCATAAACTGGAAAGAAGCATCTGAAATAAAAGTGTCGTCAGGCTAAATTTACAGACATAGACCATTTATAGGTACATCCTCAAAAAAAAAAAAAAAAATGGAGAGAAAAGGGGAAATTTGGAATCCACTGAGGTAAAAGGTAAAAAGACCTAGTATACCACCAGAAACATTGATGAGGATTCTCCAGCAGGTACTGCGCACCAAGCATTGCACTGGGAGATGTAAGTACCAGTACCAGTTTTCCAGATGGCTAGGAATCCTTCACACTTTTGAGCACCTTTTTCCTCACCCACACAAATAAATGCTGTGTGAAGAGTTCAGCTTTGGAAGAGAAAAAGAACTTGTGGTTCCCGGCCATGTGCTTAATCATTTCAGAGCAGCTTTGAGGTGGTAATAGAAATACATTAGAAGAATCTGAGCAATCTGCCTGCCCATACTGGAAGCAGTAATGGCTAATGGAAAGTCATTAGACCAGCAAAACTCTCAAACTGTTGTGAAAGTCTTCCCTCAACTACAGTTTCCCTAGCAGAAAAATGAGTCTGAAACACTTGCCACTATTGGTGATAAACAAAATAAATGAAAGACTGCATTCAAACACTATGTATTGTGCTCTGGAACAACCTCTGGAATAAGGTTTTTGAACTACTCACAATAAAGTAGATATCAATTATCTCAGATTCCAAAGTAGACCAATTTAATTTTCAATGCACTAGCAGTGAAGTGTTTTATGCTTCCTTATTTTTGCTAATGAACTTTATATGCCAGAAACTACTGTAGATTAGAATTGCTTGCACTGATAATTAAGTTAACTCCACAGATTTCTAGTGGTGAGTATGCACAGTAAGCATGCATGAGGAAGACATTAAACAAATCCATTCCAAGGTTTTATAACAATCATTTCAAAAAGGTGTTTGAACTATTGGTTTGTGATGGTTTTACTTGGTGACTTATTTATTCATGTAGAAGAAATAGTTTAATACGATAGAGATAGGACCTTGTTTCCATGGTCCATGAAGTAGATGTCCTGTGTAATTCTGTAAAAAGTTCATCCATGCAACCTCTGAGGAATCAGAAACTTAAATCAGTGACATGTGCTGGGAAAGGAGTGCCATGAGTGAGGGAAATACAACAAATGGACTGGTGGTTGAGTGTATTCGGAGGCAGGAGGCAGAAACATGCATGGAGGAGCAGTCCTAGTAGGTGGTCACAGAGTGACGGAGTTTGAAGCATCTGCTTTGTGAGAAAATGAGCAATAGTGTATTTCTAGTGTCCTGACTCTCTCTTCTCAACTCAGCTGTGCCTGTGCTGTGGTGTTAGAGGACTTGTGGCTGCCCCTGAGAAAAATATAAAGCAAAATTGGAGAGGAGACTCACAGAGGGCCAAAGTGTGCACATATAAAAGAAATAATGGACAAATAGCTATTCTGCTTAGTTACAGTAGAAAGATGTTTTCTACACAGGCAGAGAGGGTGGTTTAGAGAGCCCTCGGGGTAAATGGCACTTTATATTCACACAGGCCACACACAGGGATGATGCACGCATATGCACACAAATACTCGCAAAAACAAATCCTTTGCACAGCCTGTCTCTCAGTAAACATGTTAAAAATCTCCACTGCACTCACAGTGCCAAAGGACTCCTTAAAACCTTTTTTACTCTTATTCAGGCAGCACAACAGACATCAAGAAATACAGCATGTAAAACAGAGAAAGAGATCCAACAAAATGAAAAGAACAAACTTTACATTAGAAATAAACATAGCATGAGCTTGCTGTGTATGCAAGACGTTCATGGGACAGGTGGGCTTCCAGGCATTTCAAGATGAAGGAGCAATATATCTTTGTCAATTTCACTTTTTCCAAGCAGATGTAATAATGTGTAATCATTAACTCTTTCCTGGAAGCCTTAAGCTAGGCATGCTTTGTCTGTGTGTGTGCCCTCTACTACTAATAAACGAAATAAAGCTGAATAGCCCACTGCTATGTCAGTTGCCTACAAGGCAATAAAACAAGCTGCAAGAAGGAAAGTCCCACAACATTTCAAGGTTTTATGTGGGAGCCCAGACACTTTTATTTGTAAAATGAATTCTTCTTTTTGGCTCTTGTGACACAGCACTTTGCCAGATTTGCCTGAAGTAAGAGGCACAAGAAACCATTAACCTGTATTTGTCTTCTCATACAATTTTCAAGTGAGTAACTGAGTAGAGTGGGAACAATGCTTTCTGGGTCTTCTGCATGTATCAATCCTTTCTATGCATGGTCCCTCTGCCCCCTCATAGACTGGAACCTGTGGCCTCATGTTCCATAGCCAGCACTTAGAGAAAACCAGTGAGAACTTGTCAGCATCTTTTTCTTTTCCAGGACATCCTTCCTGAGAATTCACACCCAGTTCTGGCCCATGTGGGATTTCATGTCTGGAGCAGAGAGCCCTTTCCATCCCAGAGCAGTCTGCAGCCTCACTGGAGACCAGGTCACAGAGTGCTTGACACAGGGGTGTCTACCTGAATTTCCCACCTTTCAAGTGCTTTAAACAAGACCTACTGGTTCTTCAAGGTGAAGCAGTTGTAGTTAATAAGCAGGGGGTATTTGTAGCACCAGGACTTTAATTTTCTTTCCACACCTTAGTTTATTGCCACGACTTCTGAGGATGAGGTCTTGCACTGTTTCTCCCTTTTACCACTGTTTAATTTAAATCAAATATATAAAATTCTTTGAACAACAACAGCAGCAAAAAATCAACTGTGGAAATTTTGCTGAAGTAAGCAATTTAAGGGTGTTATCTTTCCAGGGCAATGAATTGTCGTTACTAGTACTGCAGAACCACTGAAACACTATATGGCAAAGTACTCACTACGTGAAAGTTCAGTGCCTGGACTCCATGGCCCTGGTGAGCTGTGAGTTAGTAATGTTTCCTGCTCCCCACAGGTATGGAGCCCTCTGATGGCTGAAAGGTGATCAGGAGGTTAAAACAAAGCTCAGAAAAGCAGAGAGTTGATTACAAAGCTGTAGCTATTTGGGGAAGTGTTTGAATTCTGGGAAGATCTGCAGGCCAGAGCTTTGTCCACTGATAAAAGACAGGGAAAGACGGTAGTTTGGGTAGCTGCTTGAGATAAGCAAATAAAAAACTACTTCTGCTCAAGCTAAAGAAGCAAAAAGTTGAACAATGCAGAACTTGTGTTTAGTTTACATGTTCCCTGTGGGTATCAAAGGCCAAGCTTACTTTCTCTGTCTCCTCCTTCTGCTCTAGGTACAGGAAGAATTAGTCTTATAAATAAGTCTTATATATTGTCTCTGCAAATAAGGTTGTGGTGTTGTTCAGTTCATATGCATTTCAAAAAGAAAATGAAAGAATATTTGAATTGAAATTCGTGAAAGAGGTGTGACTTTTAGAGGGGTATAGAAGATCATAATTCTTAAAGTTACTGTTCTTTGATTCTATTTTAATGTAACTTATTTTATGAGGTATAGACTCTGAATTTAGAAAGAGCCAGTATTCTATACTTCAAGTTAATATTGATATATTCAAAAAATTGGTGGTCACTGCAACACATATGACTCATAACCCAATTATATATATATGTACTTAGCTTTTTTGCAGACTTTGCTTGCTAAACTATTATCGACAAAGAAACAGAGTTAGAGACAAGAACAGACTGTACAAGAAGGTGTCACCAGCAAGCTGGAGTAACTCATAGCAAATGGAGCGTTTCTGAGGTGTGCAGCCAGTTACACAGTTTTAGCATAGCGGTTTGCAATGGCCAGCACAAGCAGCTGCAGCGAGCACTCTGGTGCCCCTCTGGTCTGTCCTGCTGGGCAATGTACTAGCAAAGTGTCAGTTCTGCCTGGATGCTGAGATGACCAGAGATCTCCATGTCTGACAGTAGTTGGCTGTTCCCACCTGAAGAAAAAGAGAAAAACATGCTTTTCTGTGAAGTTCGTGGTGTCTGTTTTCTTTCTGTGTATGATTAATGCCCCAAGAGTCCATAACTCACTACTCCATTATTTGGTTTCCTTTAGCTTATTATACTCTGACTGAAACCAATGGAGTGTCTCCTTAAATGGAAGCCATGTAATACTTAATTAGAGATTAGAGTGGGATATGAGTAGGGGGTGGATACACTGCCCATATAACTATACGTTTCCTTTCAACTAGGTTGATGTTAGCCTTTTTGTTTATAGTGATCCGCTGCAGGTAATAGCACAGCTAGTCTCTCATCCTAGCTCTTCCCCTGCTGAGCTGGACTTCAGGAAGGACTGAAAGAGGAATTAAATCATAATATTCCTCCTTCATTTTAATGCCCACATGATTTTGGGTAATGAAAAGCTTTCTGCAAATCTCAACCCATCTTTAACAGACTACACAATTGTTTCCATGACATAATGACTTTCAGCTACTGCTATCCTGGCCTGGATTCAAGCTGATGATCTGCATCTATTTCCAATTCACAGCTATAAAATTTAGTGTTCGTTTTCATTTTGTTTCTGCAACTGCATGCTCAAGGACACAGACTTGCATATGAAAAGTTCTAGACTGAATAATTCCAGGGGATGTTTATCCTCTTTCAGTTGTTGTTGTATTTCCTTTCTTCATCTGCTGTATGCATTCATCAGAAATTATTTGATAAATAAGAATTTGATTGATGGCTTAATTTTACTGATTAATGATTTGACTGATGGCTTAATTTTTAATTTTATTTTTAGGTTTCAGAAACTTCATTCAGTTTCCAAGCTCCCTGCCACCTGACTCAACCAGGTTATACTGAAATCTGTGTGGGGCCTCATCAGGTCCAGTTCTTGCTGTCTGAGTGCTTGCAGCATTGAAGCAAAATTCCAGAGCTCCACCAAAGCCACAGAGGATATACTCACCATAAATATTTGATACTAGATACTTAAAAATTAATCAGCGATACTAAGTAGTAGGAGAAGATTCTTTGCTGGAGGTTGACAGGGAAGCAGGTGGTTAGCATAGCATCATGGATGAAGCCTCTTGTTTAGTAAAATAAGAGAAAATGTTAAATCTGTTGATTCTTTACAAATGACAAAATGGTGCAATGTGTTCTGGTGGTTACGTGATTCGTGACCAAATTAGACAATTGCTTTGAAGACACAGTCAGCATCAGAGAAAGTATAAGATACCCTTCTTAGCAAGGGTCATGGGGTTGAAGCTCAAGGAATTCATGAAGAATCAACAGGAAGAGAGAAGCAATGATTACAAGGAGAGAGACTGCCACTCAAAGTTCAGTAAAGAGTCAACTTTAAAAAAAAAAGTTTCCCAAACATTAATTTTCAAAGTTGTGATTTTAAAGTTCTGAAATTTTCAGATGTTTTCTCAGACTATGTTGCCTAGTACACCTGAAACACTGCTGTTAGAAACATATGAAATATTTGCAATAATAAGTAACACTTTTCAACAATTTTCACACTTCATTTCTAGTCCATAAATGAGCCTGTGTTGCCAAAAACATTGTTTTGTTTTCTGAATGTTTTAAAAAGGGGCTTTGCTAATGGAAAAATATCTACTTTCCAGGAAAACTGAAGTTCATCTGAACAGAAAGTACTGCTGAAATTAGAAAGGTTAGAATAGTGAGAGAGCTTTAATTGGGAGAAATAGCAAAAGCCTTTTGTGATCTTTGCAGGCACAGAGCCTCAAGCTTTCATTCCTCAGCTAATCAGAGCAAGAAAAATCTTCCACACTAAAAAGCAGTGTTGCCACCATTGCAATGCAATTTCACTTACAGAATTGCTGCAACAGATTGGACCTAAGTCCACTTAGCTCTGCAGACAATCCTGAAAAATGTCAGTTGTATTTATGGTGAGGGAGGGGACACTAATCCAACTGTATATTGTGCAGTCTCCTGTAGTCAACATCTGAAACATCATAAAACTCCAAGTTCCACGACTTACAGGTATGTAAGAATATACTACTTCCTTTGTTAATTAGTCTGTGCATGATAATTTTGCTGGATGTCCCTAATTTCATTAGATTTAGACCTCTTCACTACAGTAATTCTATCATTGACCCCTGTGATTTCTTTCCTGTTCATTCAGCCTGCCTCAGTCAGACCTTCCCAAACTGAAGAAACATTCTCACTTATCTTTTACCATATGATAACTGTTTCACTCCTTCTCTGTTTTTCTCTTATTCTGTGATAGCCTTTCTGAGACAGCAATAACAAAAACACTGCAAAATGTCCAATCAGGACACAGATTTCCATAGCATAAAACTTGCTAGGTCTTCTGGATGATGATCTGAGAGATGAAATTGGGATGTTATTTCCTAACTAAATTTTCAAGAAGTCATCACGAATAAATGTGTGGTTCAAACACCGCCCACTGCTCCACCAGTGAGTGGTTGTTGGTTAAACATTAATACCAGTACTCATGCTTTGCCTAAGGGATAAGAAACAAACTATCATAGCCAGTAACAGGCAATAGTAAGGAATATTTCCTGTGCTAAATAGCACCAAATCGAACAATTTGTCTCTAGATGTCTGCAGAGTTGTGTAACTGCACAATACAGCTTTTACAAGATTTCCAGGTGAGAATAGTTTTATCAAATACAGAAAGGTGACCTTGAAGGGGCTGAATTGCAAAAACAATGTGGTAAGCAATATGTGGAAAATTCTTCAGTATTGTTTTTGCCAGTTATAAGTGTTAAAGGTTTTTTGTACATGCCTATATATCACAAAAAAAAGATTTTACTAGTATATGTCTAAATATCAGACATTCTTGAAAGATAATCTTATTAGTACAAGAGTATTATAGGCAAGAATTCACAACCTTGATAAATTAAACCAAACCCAATAAGAGGTTAATATATAAGAATACAATTTCAAGGACAAGTTCACTGAAAATACAAACTAAAATTCTTTTTTTTTTTTTTTTTTTTCCTGAATGGGATGTGCAAAGCTAACAGGGCTAATTGCATGCAGGAAGAGTTGCTTCTCTTTTTTTCTTGTTTTGGAAGCCAATAAGTGCTGATCTTTGGGCTTAAGTAACAAATAAGTGAGAATTTAAGTCAAAACATCAAAACATCACATATCATACAAAATATCCAGTTCTAGAAGAGTCTAATTTTCTTTCAGATCTGCCATGACAGAGGAGCAACTAGTAAAATATTATAAAGTGAATGCCTTTAATGAACAATGTAGGAATTAAACAGCTCTAATTGGATGTGGAGATACCTTCATATTCACCTGATTCATCTATACAAAATATGTTTTTCCACTCAATGTTAGTCCATTTAAACTAGTAACATGTGTAAGGTTACCTCTTCTTCTTTTTTTTTTTTTTTGGATTCATTATGTTGGTGTCACTGGAGATTGACATATCAGCATTTCCATGATACCTCTGGAGGCTGAATGTGGTGGGTATCCTTATATTTTTTTTCTGAACTAAACCAAGCTTTCACACCTGGGTAACAGACTATGGCAAAGATGAAGCAGAAAATGCAAGGAAAAGATAAGGCTATCTTTGACATAATCTGTTAAAGAAGAAATATCACCTGCCTGCATTCTTTCTTATCCTACCCCCCACCCCACCCCAACATACATAGCCCCCCTCCCAAAACAGTAATTGTGACATCCTGTAACTTGAAACCTATACTTTAAAGCAGTTTAGTGTAGTGTAAATTACAGTCTGCTATACAAATAATTTGCACTGAAATGTTTATCAGCTCTCTGACATAGCTGCTTCCATTTATAGCTTATAAACTGTTTTTTACTGGTTTGTTCACATCTGATAACGTCGCTTCAGGACAGGTGGTGAAAATGTTAGGCAATTATGAGAGCCTCTGTTTGTGCGTGTGTGGTCTCTTGGTTTGTAAGGCCACTGACCACATACGAAGGCATTGTAAAAGTCTCCAGTTTAGAGTATCAGCCTTAGTTGTTGTGTATTGCCCTCATTGCAGCTGGAGTCTTTCTGGACTCTAAATAGTTTCATTGAAGGGTTAGAAGTTCAAAATTATGAATACCTGCATTTAAGAACAAAACTTACTCAAAGTAAATCACAAAATATTTTTAAATCCCAGATGTGTAAATACTGTGGCATTGCATAACTGTACAATATTCTATTGTAACATTGGTTTCTTAGTAAGGGTGGGAGAGTGGTATGTTTGCCAAGGTAGGAGTGGTTATATTTGTCTCAAGTACCTTTCCACCTTTAGAAATTTAGCAGCAAACCTTTCTCGAATAAGTTGGTCGTACAGAGATAAATTAGGATCAAGCTTATATTATATTATCTCAGGCTAGGAGAGGAAATGTTGGTTTTGTATGCAGGAAGGAATAAAGACCTTCTGCAATTTTATCATGGAAATATACTCCAGGAGATTCTTTGCAAATTCTTTCTCAATTAGAAATATCCACCTTTAGAGGCAGAAAATTGTTCAAGAAGAAAATTCCACAAAATACTCAGAATTTTATTTTAGTAACAAATAAACAAAGTGCTATGATTCACAATCTCTGATCAAGAAAGGGTCAAACCAATGGTAAAATCTTGTAAAGTATTACTTACTGATATAAAGCTCTTTAGCCAAAGTAAAGACCTACGGCTTTTTGTAATTTAAAATGCTTTCAATTCTTTGTGCTGTTATTGTAATTAGCCCTTCAGCCACAATAGAGGTGTACATCTTAGATTTCAACAGACATTAAAATAGTAAGGAATAGTGAAGAATTCGTAGAGAAGATATTTTACGGATAGTGAAGTCTTGCACTACTCCATCCATCACTGTACTCCCTCCGAACATACCTGCCCAGGTCCCCTTCCCATTTAGTGTGCATTCATCAAAACCTCTAGAAAAAGAACATGCTCTAG
Organism: Cygnus olor; assembly: GCF_009769625.2. Classification (NCBI taxonomy): domain Eukaryota; kingdom Metazoa; phylum Chordata; class Aves; order Anseriformes; family Anatidae; genus Cygnus; species Cygnus olor. The sequence goes on along the minus strand of NC_049198.1, from coordinate 44,053,122 downwards.
TTAGGGTTTTAAATAAAATGCATGTTCTTTTAAGAGGAATTAAACAGGTCTATGCAGTTTATTTTATCAAAATATTTCCAGTACGTTTCCAATATGACTGACTGACTGATTTGGAAAACGGGTAGCAGGTCTGTAAACAAAAAGTATGTGAAGCATAATTGTCTTGAAAGAAGCATGAATCAAATGGAATAAAGGCAGAATTCCTTTGGGAACCACTAAAGTACAATATACCCTGAACTCATTGTACTTATGCCTCTAAGGACAAATTTAGATTGTTACATTTTTTTCTTTCTTGCAATTCTGGTTGCAAAAAGTCCTAGGAGTAAGTTAGTGTATGACAATAAAAATCACTTTGTGTTCCTATCAATAATTTCTAAAATTCCAGGCAAGCCAGACATGTCTGCTGCTCTCACTTAGATCAAAATTACTGTAAAGATCAGTTTGCAGCTGTTTGGGCATGAAAGTATTTTTAACAATCTACCACTTTTCTGTGGACTCATTTCTGGTTATATCTATATCCCAATATCCATTCGGTATGTTCATTTATACATCTGAGTTTACAAAAAAGGGTGTGTCCAAGTAGAGAGAAACTTTGAAATGCCTGTGGTTGTATACTTGACAAGATTTTTTTCGATGTATACTGTTCTAACAAGCATAAACATGAGTTTATATTGGAGTTCTAGCTTACCTACCAAATGCATTTTAGAAAAGAAAAAAAATAATTTTCATATTCTCACTGACAAAAAAATGTGTTACATTTTGTTTCATACCCATGTCAAATAGTGTCTATCAAAAATATTTTAAGGCTGCAAAATCACAAGTCTGGAAGTTAGGAAGTACTGGAATTAAAGTAGTCTGTCAACTCAAACTTCTATTCCTTCAGGAATATTTTGAAAAAGTTTTCCAGAAAATGATCACTTATTTTTCCACTAGACCCTCAATGTCAGCAAAGCAGACAACAGATATTATTCAGCAAATGCAACACGTGGTGAAAATTTCAGAAGTCCTCCCGCACTTAACTCTAACAAAACCCCTTTTCATTTCCATTCTCCAGTATTTGCATATGGGAAAGGGTTTTTTGTTGTTGTTGAAGCTTTTCTTAAGAAATTTCAATCTGCAGTGAACACTAAAGCAGGCACTTTTAGTTCACGTAATTAGTTTATCAACATCATGAAATGATTGAAAATAGAGGATAAAAAACAAAAAAGGCTACTTGCACAACTTGTGCTGTCACCACAGCAGTAATTATGTGTTCTTAACAGATCAAATTAATTAATACAATTTAAGATAACTAATATAGTGGACTATGGTGGCTTTGCAGTGCAGGATATAGCTGCAAAGTATTATCTGTTTCTATTTCCACCTATTCCTTTTATTCTCACACTGAGAATTTGTCCCTGTTCAGGAATCTTGAGGAAAACAATGGAGAGAGGTGTGGCCAACCCTTTCTGCTGCAGATGGACTGTGTGGCCTGAAGGCTCCAAACATTTGAAGAAAACAAGGACAAGGAAAACAGAAATTTTCAAAAGCTTGATGTTAAATGTGTGCATCTACCTAATGATCATGTGAGATAGGACTGGAGGTGACCGTGCCACTGATCTTGACAGTAACTTTCCTCAGACCTTTTTGTCATTGCTTTTCTGCTTACCTTGATTCTTAGCTCTGGAGAAGCTGAAATATAAACCAGTACTTCTCTGTTTACCGTGATTTCATTTTTCAATCTTTCACAATCTGTCATGCAACAGAAACAGTTAAGTCAATGGTATAAGTTGTAACTGGCTTCTTAATATTAAACAATTTTATTTTTTGGAGCAGAACTAAGCAGAAAATTGTCACATATTTGCAAGGGACTGGGATATGAGACTGAAAAAAGCCAACAAACATTGTGAACCTTGTGGTGCAGTGCAAATGGTGTTTAAGGTCATCTTTCATCCCTTAATGGTAGTATTTCTTGTGGTTACATGATTGTATAAGAATCAATTTACACACAAGCTCAGTATAACAAATGCAAAGATATATGCTAAAGTCTTCAAGGGTCTAAAAGAACATGTTTAAAAATGTTGCCTAACTCATACAACAATGTTACTTTATATGACAACCTTATTAATCATTTGTAGTTCAAATGTCAAAAAAGTTTAAATGTGATAACAAATTATGAAAAATTGTTTCAAGACCTCTGTGTAATTAGGCACTAGGAACTTTTGGAGTACATGTGGAAAATAGATAAACTGACCTGTATTTGATATGCAACAAATTGTAGGGTTATTAGTGAGGGCATTATAGGTTTAACCTTCCTAAAGGAAGGCTTCTTTTTGGAAAATAAGCAAATAGATTCCTGCAATAAAAAACCCAAGCTCTGCTTTTCCTTTTCCCAACTACAGAACCTCACTCATGGGACAAGTAGTAGGGTTTTTGGTGTATAGCCAAGTTTGTCCCTAAAAGCTGCATAGATTGTCATCTGTAGAAAATGATGGCGTGGAACTGGTTTCTATGGAGACTTCAGCTTGCATCAGAAGATCTGTATGAAAATGTTGTATGGTATTCAGAAAATCATAGTGATGTATAGCAGGAAGTAGGGGATTGTTCTTTTTTGTTTTGTTCCTTTTGTTTATGCAACAGTTTTATAATATGCTTCAGAACTTCAGCTTGGGAAATGAAGCCTAGCCATAGTTTACATAACTCTATAAATAATGCCAGCTGTAGAAGCATTTACACAACATTGACAGCAATGGATAAAAATACGTAAAAACTCAATTGCTCAAACATTGCCTTTTAAGTACAGTAAATCAATGAGCATAAGTTCTCTGAAACATCAACTGAGTAGAAACATGAATGTTTATAAAATATGGGGCTCCCAAGCAGATGGGTTAAGGGCTTCTTGGCAGTTTGCACGTAAAAGCGAAAATTTCCCAAATGGCCACTGTTCTGGATCCTTTTACATGTAAGCTACAAACTGCAGATACCATGATCCAAGTCTGTAGGACTGCTAACCAACCACAACTTCACCTGAGGTTGGTGGGAACTTCAAGGGTTCACTGTTCTTGAAAAACAAGATAAAATGTCACACATTAGTTGCCCAGAAATGTATAGCTGTTTAATTCTTTTCCCTTTTGCCTTTTTGTTGTAGAATTTTCATTGATAATCAGTTAATTAAACTTCATTTTCTGTTCTATTGATATTGAGGGAAAAAAAGATCCTTTCTGAAATCTGAACTGCTTGTATGCTGACAGGAAGCAATGACCGGAGAACATTTGCAACCTTGGGCATTCTTGATTAGTTTTGAATTGTGTGTTAGAATGAAAAATTAGATGTATAAAAAGCTTTTTTTTTTTTTTTTTTAATTATTTTATTTCATCTACTGCAGTCCCGTGGACTGTAAGATGTAATGCAAGTTAATTCAGGAAATTAAACTGTATGTTCAGCTAGCTGGCAGTTTTGTCTACTCTGCTGCTTCCTTACAGCCCCAGAACCAGTACAGCTCTGACATTTATACTGCTGTCCACTGAAATATTTTGGAGTCAATCAACATGTTAAAAATATATTTTTTTCCAACAAGCTATATGTAAGGGACTTATATGCGATCAGGCCCCAAAATACACACAATTTGATTTTGTATAGGAGTTTTGGACTCAAACTCATAAGAACGGAGAATACAAGTGTTACAAAAGGACAGACAAACACAAAGAATCAGGGCTGCAACACCTCCAACTCCCCCACATTGATGAAGAGTGCAGAACAACAGAATTGAATTTCCAAGCAGATATACATGAAAATAAATATCTCATGCCCAACTTTGCAACTCATTCCTTTAGCCTTAGCAAAGTCTTCCATTTCTAACATATTGTTCTAACAGATGGATAAAATTAAACTAAACTCTTACGCATCTTTAAACCTTTATTTAAACATTTTTTAAAAAAACAGAGAAATTGTTCAATGATTAACAACTCTCCACAACTACTTTTCAACTACGTACCTATCATCACATACTTTGTGAAACAGGCTAAGAACTTGCCTTTAAGTAATTAAGTTAGATAACTTAATTACTTAAAATTGCTTTTCTCAACTACTTATGCTTTACTGGTATCACTGATAGTTACAAATGGGGATGCAGTGATAGAATGAAGTCTGTTTCTGTGTGGGGAGAATTTAAGAGCTATTTTCTATAGTTTTATGAAATAATGTGTATATTTTGTTAACACTTCTCCACATTCTCTGCCTTATCTCAGCCATGCATTCCTGGACATCTAAAAACTCATCAGAAATATGAGTGGACCAGATCTTGTTTCCAATAGATGACATTTTTATTTGCATGAATTTGTAGAGGGTTTCCTTTTAACCTGCTAATGGGTAAAATTATGGAGTTCTTTTTAAATGCTTGGTCATGCCAAAAGGTTACATATGCAGACTGAAGGAGCGTTTCTTTCTGTATTCTGCTAGCAGTCTAATATCCTTCATACCTGCATAAAATTTAGCTTGTGGTTCCCTTCCCCCCACCCCCACCCCCACCCCCGTTTTTATTTTGTTTATATTTCAAGATAAAAACAAACAAACAAAAAAGCAAACAAAAAAACAGGACTATTTTAGGCAGTAGGAAAATTGCAGTATCTAATTTGGGTTAAGGTTTCATATGAAAAGGTCCTTTTATGCTAAGCAGATAAGTACTATTTCACCAATAATCTGTTTTTCACTGTAATATAAAATTGATTTTAATGCACTTTTTTTGCAGAACTCTGCAAGTACGATCAAGTCATTAGGCATTTGAATAAAAGGGGTATATGGTGAGGCCTAATCATTCAATTCATTAACTTCAGTAGATGGAGACTGTATCTTCTGTTTATATTCAAGGAAATGAATGTCAAAGATTGCCATGTGTGTGGTGTGAATAAGAAAGGCCACCAGTGGAGAGCTTCCATTTTTGTGATGAGAACATAAAAGTCAGTTGCTTCTGTTCCAGAGGTGATATTTTACTTAGACGTCTGCTCTGTTTGCAAAAAGGAGGCAAAATGTCTTTTGTTATCGATTTGCAGACTGAGAGGGTTTGGACATCAATTAACTTTAAGCCTTTCCAAAGTCCTTCTGTAAACCTTTATGTTTTAATGATAGACTCAACGGTTCTCTGTAAAAATACAGCTCAGACAAGAGACAGAGGGAATAAAGCAAATAAAGGGTGTGGGTTATCATGAGAATAGTTCTACTACGTCCCTGGAGAATTTTGCTTCTTGTCATTAATTTGCCTAGACTGTAATTCTACTACAAAAATTTTGCCATGGGGAATTATATCATACTATTCAAAAGTCTTAACCATAGAAGAGTGCGATTTTTGTATATGCTTACCAGGAATGAAAAAAAAAAAAAAAAAAAAAAAAAAAAGGATGATGAATCTGGCAATTTAGAATGGCAAAAGATGATGACTGGATTTTAATGGAGTTAGTTCAAGGGACTTTGTATAATGTGCTTTTCTTGATATGTGGAATACAAGTTCCTTATTCTTTGAAATAATTCTTGTATGAATAAAAACAAGACCAGTGATGAATATTAGAATTTTAATTATAATTATATGGCTCAAATAGCTTTGAAAATGCTGCAAAATGAAATATATTATTACTATGCATTTATCCTACATCCATCATTCATATAATAAATAGAGAAAATAACTTTTCTGTAAAATATATTCAAATTTCTGTACTCATGCTTTATGGTTAAATCACCATGATTTACAAGAAAATGGTAGATGCTGACTTGTGTTTATTTGAACATATACTTTTCTCTAAAGTCGAAGAATGACCAGTCATCCAAGATATGTAAGCAACAGTTAATAAAAACACTTGAATCTCATCTCTTCACTGCATCTTCTTCACTGTAAGAACAAAATCTCTATTTCAGGTTTTTTCAATGTGAGGATAATCTCAGCAGCCACGTTAACTCTGATGTCAGTATAAGCACTACCATTAACCTCAGTAACAAATTAGTAAACAATACATTCTCTATGTCTCTATTACTAACCTTGGAGATGGTTCTTTCATTACTCTGACTTACTTTCATTTTTGCTCAATGACTGTAAGGTACTACGAAAATAAAACTTTTTATTCCATTAACATCATTGTAATTGATAAAGTGCAATATAATGTAGACTCAAGCTCTTTTAACATTTCCCTGTTTGCACATGATACAATTTTTTATGTTGTTATGATACACAAAGAAATCCATTACACTATAGATAATATTCATTGATTGGATTACTGGAAAATTATTATTTAATTCCCGGATATTTTATTCTGTTAATATTTCCTAATGTAAATGGTTGAGTTAAATAAGAAAACACAAAATACAGAGGGGATGCTGCTTAAAAAAATCTGTGATAAAACATTTGATACTGGGACAATTTGATATTTCATTCTAGCAAAATGGGAGTTTGCTAGAATAAAAAATAATAAATGAGGGACACAAGACAATGACTGTCGATGCCTTGATGACTGCTTTCATTTCTAATTTTGTGTGTATAAGGATATGGTTTTCCCCACCAGGTAATTTTGATGAACTCATTATAATTTGAAATCTGTATACTTTTATTCTGTGATACACCCATAGTAGTGCAATTGTGACAGGTAATTAGTAAAACATTCTGCTACAACTGTCTGACCTAAACAAAGATCGCTACATCAATAGACAGCCTGCTGTAGTAAACTCACAGCCATGTGTTTAACAGAAATGGTTTGTTTGACATCTCTGAAAGTGATAAATGTTACTTCACAAAAACAAAAATGCTCAGTGTTATAGTTAATAAGCATACAGAAAACACTTGCATCTTCTTTTAGAGTTGTTTTGTAAATATTCTTTAATTAAATAGATTGCAGCAGAAAAATAATTTGATTCCTGTACAGAAGAAAATTAAATTCGTTTTCCATTTTGACTACAGTGCTCTCAATACTACCTTTACAAAAATCACACACATCCTTCATTTCATCATTATTATGAATCAGATTCTTCCTTCAGTTGCAAGTCACCATCCCAATTCAGAAAATAAATACTTTATGTTAATTTTCATTTGAACATAAAATTTTATGAAAATCCTAGACTTATACAATGGTACTTTATTTTGAGGTCACCTGTGACTACAGTTATTGATAAGCAAAATGGTTATAAATGGTTGCCACTGTAATTCCAAATAAACACCCCTAGCTTTGCCATTCATCATCTTATACAGGCTTTTTATAACACTGAACAGTCATTTCTTAGAACAGTGAATACATCAGTGTATGCTGACATACTTTAACTATTTCATTGGTGTGGAAGCCTAAATTTTATGATAAATTTCAATACCTGAAAAACATCCAGTCCTTCTGGTTGTATGATTACCAGATATGCAACACAAGAAATAAATATTGCATGGATTAAATTAATATTCTTCTCTTTATAAATCCACTATACAGACATCCCTTTAGAAAATTAATTTCTTAACAAAAAATCAAAGCCAGCTGAATATTCTCAGCATAAGTGCAAAATAAACCAATCAATTATGCAGCAATAATAATATTTCTTCCTGAGGTCTAACTACAGAGAGTTTTATCATTAGTTATGACGCAAATGTCAGAATATTCTTCTGTGAAGCTGTCAAGTGGTTTGCAATGTTGAAAGTCACAATAAATACATTTTAATTTGTAAGTTGAATTTAACATGAAAATAATAGAGACGGAATTAGCAAAGTATGCTTTAGAACACCAGCCATTCTACGTTTCCCTATTTTCTTCTTTTCCACATGTCAGTACAGTTGAAAATGTTTAAATCTGGCTCTGCCTTTTAAATGTCAAGTTAGTTTCAAAGTAATTTGTGTAATGTATGGCCAGTTCATGAGCTGGTTTCATAAAGTTTTAATATCATTTTTTAGTTTTGTGACAAAAATCAAAAGAGATTAAATGTTGCAATTCTATTTCCACCATTTTAAAGTGGGTTGGTGTCCTCCTACTTTGGAACCATTTATAGTTACTGTCTGTTAGTGCTGCAGTGTGAATATTGTTAAGGTTTAGGTTTAACTGGCAGTCAAGCTGACAGTCTACGTTGCGGTTACTTGAAACTATTTCTTTCCTTCTTGGATTATTTTTATTTAATTGCTAAAAGCCTACAAACTAGCCATTTCAGAGTACGAGATCTTTCTAATATGGAGCTGCAAAGTTGCTCATAAAAATGGAATAAAAACAATCTCATGTGTCCAGAAGAACCTGTGAACAGCTCAGGATGAGTGTTGTTTACAAATATCTCACTGCAATATTTTGTTTTCTTTGTTCAAAGCAAAGGAAAAAGGCAGTATGGTGAAGAATTACACAGAATCACTGTGTCTCTGCACACTTACAAAATGCAGGGCAAGGCAATTACCTAGAAAGGCCCAGAAACATCTGGTAAAAAAAGCATGACAGATCCTGGATACGCCTAGTATAATGCAACTGTATTTTGTGTTTTACTCATGAGCAAGCTGTGTCATACTCAGTCACTGAGAAAATTAAATGCTTGGTACCTTTTGGGAAAAAAAAAAAAAAAGCATCGCAGACTGTCTTGCAGGTTCAGCAGTGCCTACAGAGAAGACAGTCCCCCTGTCTGATCATTTCAAATGCAGACAACAAACTGCTGTTCTACCAGCAAGACCAGTTGCCTATGAGCACAAGGACCACCAACATGCTATCTATTGGGAAATCACCAGCCATTTGTGTGTTGAAAATCTTTTGGGATATTTTCAAAAAGCTATGAGACCTGTTTTTCTATTCTGGCCTCAGGGAGTCCAGTGACACATTCTGCCTCCTATGCAGAAGTCATCTGCGGAATACGATAGAGAGTCGTGTTTATGTATGTGGGCTAAAGTAAACATTAATGTCACATGGAAAATTTTCGTTTAAATTTAGGTGTGTAGCAACAACAACAAAGAAATTGTTGATGTTTATTGAAGTCTGAATATGGTTGTTATGATCAGCATTTCTAAAATATAATTCAGAAACTGAAACAAAAGTTGATTTTCATGTTTATGTATACACAGGGAAAAGCTTGTATACACATTCCCTAAAAAAAATCATCATTATCCCTCGTAGGTCAGCATTCTTTACTGTTTTGAAACTGTGAAGTATGGCCAGTCATTTTAGTAGTTGTCAGTATGACAAACTTGTGCTTAGCCAGGCAGAGCATTTTAAGCTCTCAAGTTCACAAACTGTCTGAAAGTAATGCAGAAGTGGAGGAACTCAAAATCAAAAATTGCAGGCCAGAAGTTTCCATCTGCCATCATACCAAATATACATTGTTCTGAAATACTGGTATCTGAGATGTTCTTTTTATGTATAACACACACAAAAAAATGTTCTCTGAACTGAAAACTGAGGGTTCATAACAGAAATATAACACATCTCTCACTGAACTCCACATCTCATATCTCCATTGAGGACTTCCTGTGTGCTAAGTTGGAGACAGGAAAGAAAATTGTCTATGTTGAAATAATTCTCAATAAAAAAAGGTATATCATTATAGATGATCTTCAACACAGTGATTCTAGCTTGAGTCTCTGTTATTCCTACAAGACGTTGTAGTTGGAGCCTTGCCATTGGGAAACCTCCCTGCTGTTCATATGGCTACTGTTTTACTTTGCTTGGCTCAAAAGAAAGGAAAAAAGCTGTGTGGAAAATCACGGGTCATAGCTGGAATTAGAGTGTCTCTGCAAACCCACCAAGTGCATGGCAAGGCAAATACCTAGAAAGGCTCAGAAACATCTAGGAATATAACCTGGTGGTAACTGCACATGCCCAGCCTAGGAGCTTCATTGTACAGGCAGGCAAGCTATCTGGTGGGTGACTGTCAACCAGAGAGTAGGTCACATAGTTTCCAGTCCAAAGGAAGAAGAGGAGGCTTTAACTGTAATGGAGGCAGAGGTGTCACAGCGTGTACAGTAGTCCACAACACAGTGTGAAGTTACCACATGCAGAATTTTAGTGAGGTAGCTTAGTTGTCGGAGGCAATCTACCTCCAGCTCACAGCACTCATGTCATCTGGTTCTCAAGGCTCTGTTAATACCTATTCTTGGTGCTGCAATGTCTCACACTGCTAAGACTGCACCTATTGCATAGCCTTTGACTCCTGTGTCTCTTTAACAGTTTCAGCCCTGCAGAATACCTCATCCTGTTTTCCTCTGGTTAGATCTCTTCTAGTCTCCAACCAACATATTTGGTGATGGAGACCTAGTATCCTCCGTGACATTGGAGGAATGAAATGATCTACTGAGTGAATTTTCTGTTTTCTCTCAATTGTCTCATAAGCACCAGGCTCTAACAGCATCAAAGGCCAAGGAAATAGAGTGGTTTGAACATAAAGCTGCTTTTCCATGCCAAAATCAGAAAAAAAATAAAAAAATAAAAGGGTTTCTGTCAGCTCAGTAGCTCAGTTTTTTCCTAGACTGATCTGAAGCCTAACTAGTATGGTAATATTCTACTTATCACTTCCAAATACATATGGGCTAAAATGGGACCTTGCAGTTGAACAGAAGCTGTGAAATTCACTGGTGTTGAGTGCAAGATTTTTCGAGGATTCCATATCTGCAGAGTAGCACAGATCTCATATTATGTGTATGACTGGGTCTTAGGGTTCTATGTGTTTGTGTTTTAAGTGTTTTCAGATCTGAAGACATCTCAAATAGCTAACTGTCACAAAGTGTATGTATTTTCATTACAAAACTGAAAGGAAAAAAACACCCCAACCTGTTTTAATTGCTAAGCTCACATTTGTCTGACACTTTAAGACCATTCTATTTTACTATTCATATCTAGAGAAACATCTCATAGTTGGAATGAATGACTTTCATATTTCATGTTTATTTAGTAGAAAATATTAAAAGTGACTTAATAGTCGTCTAAATTTCAATGGTTGCAGTTTGAATAGGACATCAAAGTCCATCAATAAATTTATGTCTATGTGTTGACAGAAGTTTGAGGAGCCAGTGTGCTGTAATCTATAACAAGTTAAATATTGGACTTAAAACAGTAACTTTTGTGAACATTTGTAAACTGTGTGGCCAGTTATGACAGACATGTACACGCACCTCATATGCATATGAGGTGCCTGCAATGCCAATACAACATTTAATTCTCAAGGCAAGATTATAGTTCTGTAAAAATACAGAGGCAGATCGAGTAATATAAAAGCATACAGAGATAAGTTTTTTCCATATCCTTCTTAACGTGCCATGTACATTATACAGTTCAAATAGTTTCTGGTTTTAGTGCAACATGTTGGAAGTGTGTCTCATCCTTTATTGAACAAAAGAGATAGTTCCAGAAAAAGTGCAATTATCAGCTGCCACTCTGAAGCCAAAAGTTAGGCATTGCCCACAAGCACAAATCAACCTGCTTCCCAAATATATGTCAGCAGAATAAGGGAGATTTTCTTTTCCACATTAACACCATGTAACACCTGCTGGACTGATCAGCTTTCTCAAGAGGGAAGTGCTCATTGGTCACCAGCAGCTAAAAGTAGTTAAGAGCTGATGAACATGGTTTTGCCATATGTGTAAAGAAGTGTCAGCAAAAGCCTGTACTGCTGGTGGTCCTTCAAGCTGGAAGAAAACTGTCACACAGAGATTATGTATTTACAAGACACAGTCCTACATCAAAAGACGAAGAAGAGAATTTCTCGTAACTTTTCTTTTTCCTTGCATAAGTATATTTGACTTACAGACAGATCTGATTAGGTGGTGTATTTTCTTTTATGTTTTTCTTTTTTGCCTTTACTGGATTTTTGAAGACTATGAAAAATATTACTCAGGCATATTCAAAGCCTCAAAAAAGAAAATTATAATAATTTTCTCAGCAAAAACCTTTACTGAGAACACCAACAAACAATATTTTTTCCCCTTCAGAAAGTTCACATGAAAAAACAAAGCAGAACCCACAAATGGACCCTATTCAGCACTCTTAGAAAACTTCTTAGTCGAGCAAATCTCTCACCAGTCTCAATGGGATGTTGATATGTGGTTTGCCGTGGGCTAAACTAAAAGGGGTAGTGCAGGGGAATCTTAACCAAATGGGAGTTCGAGAGGACATCTTGCCTGATGCAGTAAAAATTTGGCAGAGCTCTGCATGCTACAAACACACAACAGTTTTGCCAGTCTTTGGAAAAAATAAGTGTCCTCTCACACTGAGATCTCTAGCAGTGCCAGAGACCCTTAGGTCTACGGTACAGTGACTGCTGTAGTACCTAATCATTAGGTACCATGCCAGCTCTTGGAACTCGTTGTCCTGGTTGTGTGTGTCTGGGTTTCCTATGCCAACGCCCAAAATTGAGAGAGAGACACTTAAAGACCTGCGGTAGCCATTGTGCTGTTCAGAGAATAGGACTTTCCATTGTTTATGCTTAAGCTGCTCCAGTTTTAGGTAGGAGAATCAAACAATCTTTGAAACCAGAAATAGAACAACAGAATTTGTCTCTCTTTTCTAGCTGCAGGAGGCATGTTTTTATGCCATGCCAAACTGCATTTTCCCTGCACGAAGAAGCTACAGCATTCTTTGCTGAATGCAGGAAGCCAGCAAGAAATACTGCACAGAGCACACCAGTCCCTTGTGAAAGAGGATTTATCACATAACCTGTTCACTTCAGATTAGTCTTGGCAGGAATGAACATTTCATGTAAGCCAAATATAAAATTATAAGAGAAAAGGTTATGTAAGGTTACAGAAGACATCTGTTATTTCACAAACATAAAAATTACTTTTCCCCCTGAGTTTTCTGAATCTTAAGGTATTGGAAAAGGCAGTGGAATTGATAAAGGTGTTGAAGGAGAACAGAATGCATTCTTGTCTTTGTAAAAGAACTCTGCAGTCAATGAAAATTTTAATATAAAAGAGGAACCTGTTTACTGATGGAATGCTGGCTCAAAAATTATGAAATCCTTGGCTTACCAATGCTGATTGCTGCAACAATATCTCCTTGCATATGAAGAAGAGAGTGAGAAGCTGGCACTACTATCCTCAGATTTAAGTGGGGAGGGAACTCTCTTTAGGACTCAAGAATACCAGAAGTTTTGTCAAACTTGTAACAAGAACCTGCAACAGAGACTTGCCCAGCTTTACCAACAGAATTCTGAGTCTTAAGAGTGTTTTAATGGAAGAGAACTCTTCTCTCAGAAAGTTCAAGTACAACCACTGAGAAGTCAATAATCCATTGAAATGGTACAGGATCCAGGTAGGACTTTAAGTAAGGCATAGAATTTTTGTATGGCTGTGCAAAGAAGCAAAGTGAAATTAGTTTGTGGTTGACAGAAAGGGTTGAATTCTGCTCTCACTGATTAATTCTTTCAACTCTAAGTAGCTGTAATACCTCATCTATATCTCCTACTAGTAGGCATTTATGAGCCTCAGTCATCACGCTATTAGAAAATAGAAGCAATTATTTCCCTCCTTGGGTTTTCTTTCTTCCAGGCAGTTAGTAGAAAGGATTGATTCATTTGTAAGCTCTTTACTTTTGCATTGGCTGACTTGTTGCTGTGATTTCCTTGTATGCCAAGAACCGGTGATGTGCTCCGTACTGTACGATATTAATTAATTATGATATTTAGCAAAAGTCTGTTATCCTTTCCAAGACAACAATGGGCATTAAAGATTTCCAAAATTTTGAAAATTTTGCAGCAGGAAATTTGTTTTCATAGGATTACCAAAATAAAATACTTTAGATTTTCTTTTCTCACATCCCCAGCAAAGGATCTGTAGTTTAAAGACCTCCCTGTTACTGTCAGCCATCAAGTAGAACAAGATTTGCTAGCTATTCTGGGCATGAAGTTGGTTCCTATCAATTATAGGACTAGGGACCTGAAAAAAATGGGTTAAGAAATGATTACATTTAAGTCAAAGCAGTAGCTGAGATGAATAGATTTGAAGAAAATGTGGTTTTCACCATTGATATTTACAATATTGTTAATGAAGTAATGCAAAAGCTTGTTGGTAAAACAAATAATGTTTTCCATATACCTTTACATCACATTACTATCTATCTTTACATATACAGGTCAATCAAAATATTCTGATTCAAAAAACAAACAAACAAAAAACACTGAGGAAACTCTAAGAATTTGCTTATAGATAACTTTTTGTTATGTAACTCACAGTTATTTGGTCATTCCTGGAGATTTCCAGATTTTTTTCTGCCATTTTCTCTCATATGCAGAAAACTGTTATTTTAAAGCAAAATAAACCACTTTTCCAAGCTGTTGGTCCACCTGTCTACTTCTTAGGTAACACTTCCCCCCAAAGACACAGCCTTGGAAAAGATTAAAGAACAGCTCCAGAAGCAGTGTTTTAGAGGCTGGGAAGCAACCAGTCTACACAGCAGCCTCCACTCTCTCATGATTCATGGTACCTATCTTGGTGCACATTTCAGGCAACTTCAGGTTATGCATCTTTTTCCCATAATTCTGCTTGCTGTCCAGCACCTCCTATGCCTTCAACTGATGAAGTTTTTTGGTTTCTGAATATAATTTCTATGCTGAAAAAAATCATATTTTGACATCACTTATATGTAGCTTCCAGACTGTGACAAGTCCATTCACATTGGTGTATTTCCATGGAGGCTGAACATTTGTTAAAATACTACATTTGTGTAGACTTACAATGTCTGTCACATGTTTTTCCTGTACTAACTATACTAAAAACTCATTTGCCCTGTTCATAAATTTGAAGAGAGGGAAAAGAGTGGTTTAATGTTACTTGATAACTTATTTATTTCAGCCTTTCTTAGTCTGCAACATCCAGTCTCTGCTACCAAATTCATATTATTAATTATGTATCTTTCCTACATTGTTCAATCATTTTTTAACAAGGGTGTGGCAAAAAGTGTAAAATGGTTCATTAAGATAAAAGAATTTATTATTATTATTATTATTATTATTATTATTATTATTATTATTATTATTATTATTATCATCTTTCATTCTTTCCCAGCTCCTCTGGTCTCTCATTATGTACAATATATTATGTCACAGGATCTCTCCATAAGAGTAATGCCACATCCACAGCCAACTCTTGAAGAGTCCATTTTCATGATGATAGGAAACAGGACAGTCAGTGAAGCCCTGATCTTTTATAGTCCTGCTCTTAAAAGTACAGAATGTCTTCATGTCTGCATTGTGTGACAAACATAAAACAGTTATAGGGCTCACTTCTGAAAGCAATGCTTAATTAAAACAATATTTACATCATTATTTTATTTAATAATAATAAAAATATGGAAAAATCTTAAACTATTTGAAACACTTCTGTTCAAAAATAGACCTCTTGAGAGTAGGTCTAGTCCTTCTCACTAGTATAAAGATTTAACTCATTCCCTTCAAACATTTTTTAATAAGGACCTTGAGGATGTCACATCATCTGGGGAAAAATATCCATGACCCTAGAATTTCTCTAGAGAAAATAGAATGGGTCAAAAACATTCTTAATATGAAAATGTTCTTCTACCCTGTGATGTTGTTCATGTAAATACTATAATATAATTCCTTGAAGACAAATGTACCACAATTGTCCTGGAAACATAACAAAAAACAACAACAACAACAACAAAACTTCTTAGACCAAGACTGTTGAATTAATCTTCACATGGAGTGGGTGAAGTGTGGTGTAACAAAAGACGGATTTGAACAGCAAACAGTGAAGGTCTAATTCAGAGGGAAGGTGAGGGAAAAGACCAAAAGAGAGAGCCAGGTTACTTATGTACACAAAAATTTTACTCAAGAAACTTTATTTTTCAGAAAAGCTGTGTTCTCATGAGAAAGTGTATTGGCTGGATAAAAAAGGTATACACAAAAATAATATTCTAATACCAGTGTTCCTTACAGCTGTAAAAACTGTCTTTACAGTACTGATAAACAGTTCCTCTTCTTATCTTAAATTTTCTTTTGAGCTTATCTCCTTCCTTTCATTATTTTAACAAGATGGACCCAACTAAAAGCATTACAAGGCCATACCTAATCAGCAAAAAACACTCTGGAGAGCAGTAGGGCTGAGCTTGCCTGTGTGGGAATGCAAGCCCAGAGCTGAGAACGGCAGCAAGGCAGGTGGGAGAGTAGCTTTACTGGCAAGGGGCCCAGTTCCACATTACCAGAAAAAGAAGAGAACAGTCTGATCAGGATGGTTAAGGTTGGCGGGGACCTCCAGAGCCCACCTGGCCCAACCCCTTGCCCAAGCAGGGCCACTTGGAGCGGGCTGCCCAGGGCCACATCCAGGGGCTTTTGCAGATCTCCAAGGAGGAGACTGCACTGCTGATCTGGGCAGCCTGTGCCTGTGCTCCGTCACCTGGACAGTAAGGACGTGCCTCCTGATGATCAGATGGTGATAACCAGGGTCAGCCATGAGTTCAACGGTTACAAGGCAAGTTCCCAGATGAGAAAGATCTAAAGCCAACCATGGAGTCAAGTTCAGTCAGAAAAATACGTGGTCAAGGCGATGGATGAGGACCTGACCTTATCTGCTGCTCCTAAGCAAAGCAAAGAGCACTGCTGACGCTTCTCACTGCTCTTTCCTGGCACTATTCACTCCAGTTTGACCCCAGGTTATGCAGCTGCACAGTATCACAACTAGTCTTGAGCACAGGCAGTCAAACCCATAGCAGGGGTAAAATACATGGCACTTCAGGCTCCTGGGTTTGTATGAGGCTCCTCTGGGACAAAGATTCTCCTTTCGTTTCATGAACTTCAGAAACTATATTTTTATATATCTCACTCTAATGACTTCTTCAGACATATTGTCCACTTTGTAATTTTATGGTGATATAGCATAAACATCTCTATGGACAAGGAACTACACAGAAAGCCCTTTGACATCCAGAACTGGAAATGTGATCAAATAGCAGTTCCAGTTCAGTAAATATTTAATAGCTTATTTGGTAAACATCCATGTGAGGTGCAATACATTCTGTTTTAATTTGCCAGAACCAATTGAAAACAACAAAAAATCTGTGGTTAGAAGGAATTAGCTCCTGTAATGAGATAGGAAATTTACCTTTGGTACCATCACCTGGACATGACAGCCAGAAACAAATATTTCTTTTCATGCATTTTTTGATATTCACCACTTTCTCCTTTTCAGTTGAGACCTACTAGGATACAAGAAGAAAAACTGTTAGACACTAAAAAGGTTGTGGTATCCAGCTGCTCAAAGGTGGGACAACCATCCCAAAATCTGGAGAAAAACAAGTTTTTTCCTTCCCTCATATTTAATCTGTTGGACATAAGAATGAGAAACCCTCAGGCATGTCTTCTCTCTCAGAAGGCCCAACTGAGATTTTGGTTTTCCCTCTGCAGCTGGAGCTTGGATGGACAATTGTGGACAAAAGCCACACAGTTCTGTCCCTTACAGCAGTGTTTAAGAAATCAGTTTTTCAACCCACAACTAGTCCAGCAGACAACATAAGGGCTGGGCATTCTTTCCAAAGCAATCGGAATGGTGTCAAGGCTGTATAACATCTCCCAGGACAGTCATTTTTTAAGAGGTTAGAGTGACAAAGTCAGAAGAGGCCCATCAAAATTTTAAAAATCTATTTTAAATTTATTTCCTGAATTCAACTTTATTAAATTAGTGAAAATGTTGAAAGATGACTGTGTATGCTGTGCGTATTACAGTAGTGATCGCAGATGTAGGAAACAAGCTAGATACAAATCTCAGAACAATGATGTTTCAGTAATTCTGCTGCCCTGGCTGCAGCTACCTGTGTGAACAAGAAGAAGAAACTAGTCTGCCATGTGTAATGCTCTTCTTTCAAATATAATTTATTTAAGTCTTTCTTTCTTACTTACTTACTTTGTGGTGCATTTCTGTCGTGATAATTTGATGCAGGCTAAAAGATCTGCATTTGGTAGAAACAATTAGTAAAGATTTTGCTTGGCTTTAGTGTAAAAGTTGAATTAATCTGTCCCAACACTGATGACAGAAGTATTTTGAATACCTCATATGTGTGGATAAGTAATGAGCATGTTGTCTTCCTCTCCCTCTCGTTTTCTACAGCACCATGAACCTCCACAGACACTCTGCAGAGAAAAATTCAAACACTTCAGCAAACCAGGTGCTGTCACAGGATGTGACTATTCTTTGTTTGGCGCACTGAGAACACAGTCCTTAAACCAGCCAATGAGACTGGAAACAGACCTGGATGCATAAAACAAAAAATCCATAGCTGAGCCTATAAACAGCTCTGTGTTTTTTATTTAGCTAATTTAATTACTTGAACTTAAAACAGACCAAGTGTGTGCAAACAGCAACATTCTTCTATAACTTGATGCATTTTAAATTCTGAGAGTGTTTTCTTGTGGGAGAGAGGAGAGAGACACACTGAGCTCTCTCTGAAAGCAATTAAATACTAATAACGGGGAGGGGGGGGAGGGAGGGGGAGGTGGTGACATCATGCTGCATGACTTCTTCAATTAGAACACCAAGTCATTTCTGGCTTAATCATTCCCACTTGTTAATTTGTTCTCTGGAAGACTTAACAGACCTGCTTCTTGCCCTCATTTTAAAAAGGATATCTGATCCGGACACCTTTTAAAAAGAATTCCTCTTGGAAGTGGTCTTGTGTTAAAACAGAATCTAGTTTTCTTCTTACAGCAGAACAAGACAGCAGTAGTACAAAAAAATAAAAAAATAAATAAAGTAAATAAATGAGCATGATTGTTTTCATTTGCTATTTAGCAAGAAGAGGAACTGAATCCTCCACCTGCAGAGATTAAAAAGAAGTTTTGACATTTGCAACAGTATAAAGTAATTGTAGCCCAGTGTATGTAAGTTATCATACAGCTCCCAAAGGGCTTACCTTATAATTTGTAAGAGAATCATGATTTTATGTCTGTTTATGTGTTGAATGTGTTTGGGAGTCAATAATGAGAAATTGTAACATTGGGCATTTAAAGAATGTAACCAGAGTAGAAATAATTAGGGATATTCCTATTAATTAGGAGTCAGTATGTGTTTTGAATCTTGTTTTGCATTATTATTTTTGGTTCTATATTATTTTCACTCTAAAAAGGATATTCTTAAGATGTTTTCCATGTTAGGAGGAAAAAAAAAAAAAAAGAGAAAAAAGAAAAAAAATCAGTATAAAAATATTTAACTTAAAGTCCAATTAATGCACTAAAGTCACATTCTTTAATCTTATTTGTGAATATTCTTGAATGTTGCTGTAGCCTTCCTTTTTTTTTTGACCTTTTTTACTCCATATATCTTCAGATCTAAATGACTGATGTTGCAGTTACCTCTCTAATGAAATCACCATTTATTTTGAGGTAACTAGAGCAGCTAATTACTACACTTTTCCTTAAAGTTAAAAGTAGTGAATAAAATAAACCAAATCTCCATTCCATCCTCAAACCAGGCTTTATTTTTAGAATTCATTTTTGACTGAAGTCATTGCACACTATCAGTTTCAAGATCCTTTCTAATATGCAAGAAGCCTCTCTGACAGTTGTTGCAGCTCCTTATCTTGTACAAGATTTTGGCTGATTTGTTGGTGTTTGTCAGCATAACTGCTTAGAAAAATATAAGGACAATAATCAGGCCTGTCAGGTGTATTGGGGCTTGCCAGAGCTGAACATATCCTGCACAATTAACATCACCTCTATCCTGAACTAAGTAAAGAATGATACATATGACAATCTTTTGCAGAAAATATAAAAAGAGAGGAGGAAAAATTCTTCTGAAAAGAAAGGAGATTCACAGGAAAGATTTAGGTTGTTGAATAAAGAACAAATGTCAGCAGCAAGAGAAAAAAGAACAGGATCCATGATATATTGGAAGGAAAGAAAACATCATTTTATTGGAAAGGAATTGGACAGACTTTTTAATTTGAATTTTGAATATCCATTTAATAAAATATAATAAGATCAGTAACTTCTAAACGAAATTTAGATAAATGTAGGCAAATCACCAGAATTTCAAGATCTCACATGAACTGAAGAAACTGTTTACATTTTTAAAGGACATCTTCAGTTTTTTTGTTTGTGAACTAATTCAGAAACTAAGATAAAAAGCCTTTCATATGGCCCTGCAACATATATATTAGTACCCCCATTTTACAGGTGAAGAAAGGTTAAGTAACTTGGTTTGGGTCATAAGAAAATGATGTATCAGAGCCAAATTAGAAGTTTATAGTTTTTAGATCTGTGCTCATGCCATTAAATCACAACACAGTCCAGCAATCACTATTAGCAAATGATCTTCTAAATTAACAGTGATCATGAAGAACCTTCTGCAGTATCTTTCTCATCCCTTCCTCCTTTTTCACCAGAGTGCTCACAGACTATTGAAAGTTGAAATACTGAGATCTACTTTGAGTATGACATTAATGTTTAAAAGTCCCTGCACAACAGAAGTGATCCAGAGTTTTCTGTAGTGCAGAAGGTTGTGCATCTGGCATCTGCACCTGGTGAAAAAACATTCAAAAGAAAAGAGTAGAGCCATTTTCCAAGGTTACATATGTGCCTCCCACAGAGAGCTGCAGCTTCTGGCTCAAGATAAAGACAGGAACTCTGTTACCTCTCTGTATTCTTTCAACATGAAAAACTATAATACCAATTTAAGTGACTCTTCATTACTAAGTAGATTGGACTGTACATCTGTCTCAAGTCACCTGTCTTCTCACTTAATAAAAGGCAAAATTTTCTAGTAATCATCTTCATTAAGTGTTATTGTATTTCATTTTACAACAAAGTGGAGAAAAATAAATGAAAGTATGTTCAAATTAGACAAGCAAGTGCCCATATTTTTTCAGGTTATTGAAACCAATAATTCAGTGAACTAAAAATTTCACTAGATTTTTATTTCTAGCATTCTGCTCCTTCTTATCATTTATTTTTGTGTAGCCATTTTATGTCCGCTTGAACAGTATGGGAAAAATCAATCATATTCACCAATGGTGAATATGCCCCTTGCTTCAAGGTTTTATCATATGCATGTGCATGCAGCACAAAGTCCAAATCTGCTTGCTATTTTACAGCGTTACAAAAACACTGTCTTTCTGTCTGTGAGGCACAGATTTGTTATATACCTTGGAGCAGTAGATCTTCAAGTAAAAAGGGAGAAATTGGTCCTGGCATAATTCCAGTGGAGTAAGTAGAGTTTTACTGGGACTGCATTTGTCCCACAGCATCTGGCTCAGGAGTTACGAGCCATCTTGCCAGGACCTGAAGACAAGAAGAATTTACCACAGGAAGAAGACCAACACTTTTTAATTCCTTCTCCTAGCTCGCCATATCCTATGAAGAATATCACTGGTGAGTTGAAAATAAATGTTAATTGTTCAGTAGGTGGTACAGTTTAATTGCATAGAGATATACTAGGTACAACAATATGAAGAAGATACAGATCCCAAGTAGAAAATCTCAGAATATAAGGGAAAGGAGAATGTTGTTGGGTGAATGGGTAGGTAGGTAAGTCTGCAGGGAGACAGACAGAGAGATCAGTTATGATCTGTTTTTTTTGTTATTGTTTGTTTGTTTGTTTGTTATTTTTTATTTTACTTTATTTTTATGATCAGTTTCTTTCAAAGACTGCCTTCTTGTAAATGGATAGTTGCTCTGCTAAGGCAGGAGACATCCTTGTGGAAGAGGGAGAAACCTCACTGAAGAAGTTGGGCAAAATTCCTCATACCTTTGCTTGTTCTGCAGACTGAGGGGAAGTAAGGTCATGTGTTACCTCAAAGCTTTGCGGTCTGGATCCTCTCCCACCCACCACAGCTGTTGCTGGACAGAGGAGGAAGCCAGGTCCAGATATTTAATTCCTGTTTAGTAGCGGGTAAGAGGAATTGCATCCAGCTTTGCTGCCAAGGTGGAAACCACAAGAAGTTTGCCAGTTGTGGCAATTGGTTTCAGCCCCATCCTTCTCACCCGTCATTAAGTTACTAGACAGCTGGTAAGATCAGGGGAGTGGGCCTGGAAAAGATTTTTCTCAAATGACCAAATGACCCAGAACTTTGTCCATTCTGTCTCTGGATGTGAAGTGTGGGTGCTGCAGTAGTGTCCAGTGCAGATGGGGACACAGTCCAGCTGGTTAACCAGGACATGCTGTAGCACTATCTCTCATTTTAGCAGTACAGAGTGAAGGAGTGTGTTTGCATGTCTTATGCACTGTGAGGTTACCCTTCTCTTGCTTATCTTACCTTTTATATGACAAAAAGTCAGGAGGCTAGACAGTATTTAAGCTCCTGAGAGGAGAGTGGGGGCACCGCCTTCAGAGCCACCCAGGTGCTGGGTCTTCTTGACAAGTACTGCGGGCTGAAGGATCATATAATTTTAAGAAAATTATGATCTCTGAATTTAATCATATGCTTGTGTCTGCGTCTGGTTGCTTCTGTGTTTGCATCAGACATGCTGTGCCAAAACAAAGACCACAAAACACGAAATATTTGAGAGCCTCATGGGTGTGTTAATATTCCAAGATAAATATATCTTTCTTTTACCGAGAGTTCTACCTCAAGCACTGACTGAGAACAGTTTTTAGAGGCATATGTATTAAATTGGTCTAAGGGTAAAAAAGAACCCACAGAAAGTATAGCAAAGTTTACTGTATTTTTTTTTTACAGTTAAGATTCTTTTCTAGTATCAAACTATAGCTCCAGTTATAAAAAATCTCAGCCATGATATTGGTTATGGACAGAAGTAGACAAATTCAGCCTAGCATATAAACATTCAGCTTCCACTGAAATCAAAAGGCGTTGTGCCCACTTACACCATTGTTGAATTTGGTCTAATGACTTTCAGAGTTCTAAAGTGGCTTCCACTGCAAATGAAAGAAACATTTATAACAAATTGTTATTATTTCTATTATCCTAGCACTTGGTGGGGCCACTTGAATGTGAAGTTCCCTACAGTACACACCATTGCATGTTATTACATTTTATGAGTAGACAAGAAAAGTGCTATGGTTTTCCCAAGGCCACTTGGCAAGTTTACCAAGTTTGGAGTAGTTGTGTGCTTGTCTTCTTCAGGCAGGCTGCCTGTGACTGTTTACCCAGCTTCTGCTCAGGTTTTGGCTAAGAAAACTCACGCTAAGGCCTGAGCAGCTCCATTAACTCAAAGTGATAGCAACAAGTGGGCTGGACATGAAGGCCTGGAAGAGCTAAAGGTCATTACACAGCTGCTGTCACCTACAGGTCACTGTGTTCTTCATCCTTCATTCTTCCATATCGATTATCTGGCAGTTTCTTCAGAATCCAGTAACTCATGGAGCTGATGTTGGCCAAAATTCCAGACTGGAAGGTATAAATATGTCAGTTTACTCAAAAAACTTTTGAAATGGGTTCAACAGCAGTTGTACTAGTGAGATTTTCGTGCTTCCTGGTGTGATGCAGGGAATGCCTGCACTGTGATGGAGGAGGAAGGATGCACCTTCTCATCATCAGCAAGGTAAGAAACTTGCTCATAGGTGCACAGGTTATGAGTAGCAAGTTATGAATTAGATAACTAGAGAGTTAGAAACCTCACTAATTCATGAGTTCATGTGTTAGACCAGTCATTAAAAAAAGGATCGAGACCTTTTTGACACACTTGTTTTTTTTTCCTAATGAGCTCATAGAATAGAGTTCAGTTTACAGAATATCTTCTCTATATTTAACAGATCCAAACAGACAATGATGGCTACAGTAGTTTTCTTTTATTGTTATGTCTTCACAAATATTAGTTGAACACTTCATGTGTTGTAGAATATATTTTTTTGCATTCTTTGGCAGGACAGGAAGAACATTATGACCTAAACTGTACCTTTCCACCAGTTTTGCGTGCCCATCTGTGTCCAGATCAGCAAGATTCAGGCTGGAATTTCCATCAGCACAGTCTGTAATCAATGTGGACGTCTTACTCTGATATTAAGATGTCAGTAACAATCCCATTGATTTTACCTGTATTGGAGCACAGTAAGCCAAAATTTCATTGCAGTTGGACACCATTTCATCTGCAAGAGTTATATCCTGACATAACACATTCAGGCTGTTGACCACAGCTGCCCTGTGGTGATAACCAGGACAAAGACCAGCAGCAAGACTCCATTTTTTCAGTCCCAGCTAAATTTATCAGAGATTGAGCTTGGTCATGTCTTGGGCAACGTGAGGTCAGCCACAACAGGCTTCACCTCTAAGAGAGCAATATGAGATGTTTGTGCTTCACTAGGCCATACTCTTCTTGCTAATTACCTTGCTAATCTGATATTCTCTAACTGAAGATGAGTTTTTTCTTCCCTGCAGATGACATAGAATTCTCCTGAGCACAACAAACATTGCACAGTTCTGTGGGTGCTTCCAAACATACAACACCCAAAAAATAAACCTCTGATCTTCCCATGATGGCCTTCAAATTGTGTGAGCACTTAGCTGTACTTTTTTTTTTTAAAAAAATGAATGTTTGCTTGGGTTCAAATCAGACTCCAGCCCGTGACCCACTGGCAAGAAGTCAGTGAGAAAAGAGGGGATTCTAGAGTCACTGTAAACACATTTCCCAGATGCCTTACGCTTCAGATGGGATTTGTATAAATGGCTTTTCAGGCTAAATGGACCCCACTAATCTGTAGCGCAAAACTGTCTCTACTGCATTTTCTGTTTGTTGCCACAAGCAGTAGGATGACAGTTTGATTATGTTTATGACATTTAAAGAGCCAGAACTTTTCTTCTATTACCAGAAGAAGAAGACAAATCACTTGCTTTGAAAGAAAAGAGACTGAAAGTTCATTTTTTTAGCTTGAGAATTAATCAATAGCTCTTCATTACCCTTTTATTTTAGAAATTAGAGGAAATTATCTCAGACTAAAAATATGTGGTTATACATGACTGGGAAAAAATAAATAAAAAAATATTCCATGCTAACACACCATTCAAGAATTGCAGTCAAATCTAAAAAGAGTAAAAGTCACCATGTCATATTTGTGACTGTGACTGAAATGCACGACCTTCTTGTAGTACAAGAGCCTTTCTTAGAGCAAATCCATAACAAATCCAAGGACTGAGACACAACATGTGACTCAAGTGAAAAGTGATGAATTTAAAAGATCTGATTCAGATAATGGCTGCAGTGTATTTTAAAACTTGAGTCTGCCTTTACTGCATTTTCAGAGCTCACATCGACATCTGTGAAGTGTGCAGTGGTTAAGGGAAATAATGGGCTTGATCTTGAAGTCACAGCTTCAAGAGGGACAAAAACCTTAACTAAATTCATGATGAGATGGGTCTATTCAGTGGGATTTTTTTTCTGTAGGGTGAATGCAGCATGTCATTCTGTACTGATTTTAAATGGTTAATCATATCATCAATCCTTTTGAATATACATTTTGCTTTTCAGATGAATTATTTTAGGAAAAAAATCACTTCCTCTGGAATCAAAACAATATTTTCTGTCAAGAGAGGTAAGAATCATAGACTCATAGAATCATACAATCACATAATGGTTTGCGTTGGAAGGGACCTTAAAGATCATCTAGTCCCGCCCCCCAGCCATAGGCAGGGACACCTCCCACTAGATCAGGTTGCCCAGGGCCTTGTCCAGCCTGGTCTTGAACACCTCCAGGGATGGGGTATCCACAGCTTTTCTGGGCAACTTGTTCCTGTGCCTAAGGAAAAAAAATTCCTCCTAACTTCCAAATCTCCCTTCCATTTGTTTAAAGCCATTCCCTCTTGTCCTATCATTATCTGCCTGAGCAAAGAGTTGCTCTCCGTCTTTTTTTTTAAGCCCCCCTTAAGTATTGAAAAGCTGCAATAAAGTCTCCCCAGAATGTCCATTATTAGTTTATTCCAGAAAAAAAATGTCAATTTTATTTAGTCTCGGCTGCTTCTTGCCAAAATTTCTTCCTGGCTGTGAAAAGAGAGGCAAGACTTGGAATGGTTGGAAGGGACTGTGGAGGTGATAATCTCCATGAAGATTGTTAAATCTTTTACACTAGCAATAAATCTGGCAGTGCTATCTGGTGATGTTCTTTTATTTAATATACCATTCGGAAATTATCAAGAGAACCTGCTGCTTAGGATGGATGTTCTCTTTCCTAGCATACTCTAAGTTACATATCTATATAGAAATAGAGTTTATTTTTTCAATAATTCACACAGTAGGTAAATATTAGTTTGGTAAAACCAGCAACATCCATTCCATCATTCCATTTTTCTGTCAACTTCAGAAAGTACCCCATCATTCAGAGCTTATAAATGACTGCTCAGCACTCTGGTACAAATTTTATTAAGTAAAATAAGTTAGTTTCTATTGCAGTAGTACTTCAGAACCCCCCAAAAAAAATGCTTCATTTCAATAAAAGCTCTAAAGCAACAGGAAGGTTTTGAAGATGACAGTAATTAACCCTGTTCTGTGTTATCAAGAGCAGGGACAAGAGGATATGGCAAAGGTATATCACATGGCAAAGCTACAAAGTTAATTTTGGTTTCTGCAGTCACTGGGTCACAGCTGGCTAGCTATTAATCAATATAAGTCATTCTTGTCATCCTGGCAAAAATAGATGTATAAGTTTTAATGAAAAAAAACCCTTCTAAAATACTGCAAGATAAAAAATTGAAAGTTTCCTGGAAAAAGTGAATTGAAAGCAGAGAAGTCCAATTGTTTATTGTCTATCAACAAAATAAACGTATTTATTTCTGTGAGTCTCGAGTCACTGACAATTGTAATTCTCTCTGGTTCTGGTTCTCCAATTTTAATTTCCACTGATATTCATTTTTCAGTCTTGTCATCTTATTTCCAAGCAGAAACAAGAAGGAACAAAAATAATTATCTCCGTGTGCAAATACATGCCTCTGTTTTATATTTCTACTCTTTTTGCAGGCTAATAAATGCCATTTAGTATTTTCAAGATGATCTATTTTAAACATAATGAAGTTTATTTTAAGAAGGTTTTTCAGATTAAGACCAAAGATAGTCTCTGTTAGTCTAGTTGTGCAAATCAAAGATGGCCTCCACTCCATAATTTTTTGCCTTCATCTCTGTGTCAGAGTTTACCAGACCTGCAGTTCTGCTGACAGGATGTACCAACTGTCCCCTTGTCAGCTAGAAATTTATTTGCCTAGTGAATATTTAACTAGCAAATGTGAAAAACATTAGTTTTTCATGCTTATACAAAAATATTGTGAATGCAACATCTTGTAATGTTGCACTCCTTTGGCGAATCTAATAGTTTTCTGACTTATAAATGACATAAACTGCTAGTGAAAATATTATATCCTGATACTGCTATGATGTGTAAATAACAACAGATACTGTAGTAATTCAGCAAATAAGAAATACGACAAATGTGTGTTTAACTTGGGTTATGATAACCAATTTTTTAAAGTAATACAAACATAAATAATATCCAGTTGAGCAAGCTTCCTGTATGTTGATAGAACTGTTGCTTCTGATTCTGTGATGTCTTTTTCATAATATCAGTGCCAAATAGTGATATTTGTCTTCCAACTATTTTTCTCAAAACCTTTTTTTATTTTTTATTTTTCTTAGGCATTAAACTATTTTACAAAATACATATTAATTGTGAGCAATTGATTTTTTTAGTTATTCAGTAATGAACCACACATCAAGAGCTATGTCATTTCTGGTATTCTGGTTAGTTTCAGCTAATTCATATCACATTGTTACTGGTCCCAGACTACATTAATATGCAGCAATATTTTTGACAAGCATACTTAAAATTCCTAATTTAAATCTTCATCATCTTTAATAGCTTTGAATAAGACTCTTAAATTCATTCTTTTGGGCCACTACGTCTCAGTTGCATGAGTGCTTACGGAAGACCAATATAGGTCATAGGGAAATAATATAAAACTAAAGCAGGCATTGCATGTTTTTATACTCATCCATTCATCTCAACTCTGTAGAACTGTACAGCTCTTTTAGAAACATTTACTCCTTATTCTTAGGATTCCAAACTATATACCAGGACAGGTTACAAAAGAGAAACTAGCAGAGGAACTTTGCCTGTGACATGCAGGGATGGTGCATGTCACATGAATGGGTTTGGGATGTATTGGGATGAACCCAATGATGAGCCAAAGCTCAGAGTTGAGTTGTAGAGCTGTAACTAGAAAGAGGTGACAATAGAAGCTTCTGTACCTACTTTAGCAGAGCAAAAATAAACAAGAAAAACATCTTGGCGGAGGAGTATGAAACTTGCTTTGGTCAGGCTGAACTAACTAGATGACATCCAAAGGTCCCTTCCAACAAGCAGAAATAATCTCCATCAAAACTATGCCAAGGCAGAAGAAAATTTTACAGCAAACTTCTTCATTCCAATCTGTTTTTGACAACAGTCAGGTTTTGTTCTTTGAAAGTATTTATGTTTGAAGCTATCTTTTTATCCAAATGCAACTTCTTGCTTTTGTATACATCATTCCTTGTGGATATCACAGTAAGAATTTTGAAAGGAGAAACATATTCCTAAAAACATCCCCCAAACTGTTTCTAATTTGAGCATGCAGTGAATAACTTGAACATGAGTGTTACAAACTCACTTAACTTTAAACATGTGAATCATCAACAGAACAACTCAGAAACTGAACATTAATGCATATTTAGGTGTTAGATTTGGATTGCAGATCTAGAAAGCAATGAGAAACAGTATCATTGCTCCCCTTTTGATTCTGAGGACTACCAGTCTTTATAGTAAGATAAATAGTTTGTGTATACTTAACCACTGGAAGCCAGGTAGTCACTGACTGGAAGCCTAAAAGAAGTTCTGAGGAATTCCTGCAGGGCTATTTAAATAAGGTATGATTCCTAGCCATCAAAACTTATGAGTTTTCCAAGACAGAGAGAAATTTGAGACATGAAAATGAACTAGACATCTTGTTGGATATAACAAGCAGAAGAACAGAATTGAACAGAACTTGTACACAAACATAAAGACGTATGAGTAGCAGTGGAGGTCCCTTGGTCCCACCATGAGGGGAGGCCTCATGGCGGCCTGCGGCTCCCTCACAACGGGAACAGAGGGGCAGGCGCTGAGCTCTGCTCTCTGGGGGGCTGAGCTCTGCTCTCTGGGGACAGCAACAGGACCCAAGGGAACGGCATGGAGCTGGGACAGGGGAGGGTCAGGCTGGGTGTTAGGGAAAGGTTCTGCACTGAGAGGGCCGTTGGGCACTGGGACAGGCTCCCCAGTGTCATGGTTCTTCTTGACAGTTGGAAAGGCACCAAACCTTCCAGAGTTCAAGAAGTATTTGAACAATGCTCTCAGACACAGGATTCGATTTTTGGGTGGTCCTGTGTGGAGCCAAGAGTTAGATTTGATGATCTTTGTGGGTTCCTTCCAACTCAGGGTATTCTATGATTCTATGACTTTACATTACTAATATAATATTGTTGAATAGATGTTTATAGTATCTTAAGCCAAAAATAACCTGGTCCCTAGGAAACTAAGTGAAGACTTAACAATGGCTTTTATATATATATATATATATATATATATATATATATATATATATATATATTGTTTCAGTGCATTCTTAAAATCAAAACAAATCAGGTGAAATCTGTGATCAACTTTGTCTGGAGTCATGTGATCCACATTGCTGTACTGATAGAGAAACCAATTCACTCAGAAAGGTGAAGACCTCCTTAGTATTGGAGGGAATATTTAAATATGCCTTTCCTCAGAAACTAGAGATCTGTAGGACAAACTTTAATCCTTGTGCAGTATAATTATATGTCAGACTATCAAATTGTCCAAAAATATCATGGTTACAAAGAAAGCAACAGCCTTGTAAACAGTTTGTCCCATATGATCATAAATGTCAGGAATAGTAGAATTCAGACAGAATTTAGCAGTATTCTGACCCCTTTACTCTCCTGAACATTTCTAGGCAAGTAAATAGTTGGTTTCAGGATTCATCTGATGAGGGGAGAAAGTTTCAGGTTCTTCTGGCCTCCACCAGTGTGTAGTGAGACGGGAATTCCTGGGAGGGCTCAGGAGAGAGACAGGGAACCCAGCTTTGGTGTCGCTGTACCCAGGATTCAAACAGAGTTTCTGGGGGCTCTGGATGGTTTATGATTGCTCCAAGATGCAATAGGGATGGATTCGGTCTTTCAGCATCTTATAGTTCAAAGCCTTTCTGAGTATCTTCCATCCTTGGTGTCCAGACTCTGGTGAAGGTTATACACCATTCTCGAGGAGGAAATATGGGGTTTCTTCTTGAATTTGTATAGCCATGTTGTTCACTCATATGACTAGAGATAATTCCTTTACTTGAATTTGATTTTTTACTTTCATACAATTAAAGTAAAAATATAAAGGGAAAGAGAAAAGATAATTTCATTTCCTAAAGCATCCACTTGGTAAATACCATCTGGTATTTATCTATGTCATTAATTGACTTCACAGCTGAAGACTTCAAAGAGGAGCTGTGTGGGAATTGGAAATCAGGTTATTTCAAAATTTGTTTTTGTTTTAACTCAGATCAACATGTTATATTTAGAAATTTCTTTAAAAAAAATAATTTCAATATATAATTTCAGCCTCATAGCATCATTTCAAGAGGAAATTAGAACATCTCTTCTTAATATTTTTATTCTATTTTCTAGTTTAGTTAGTGAAATCTATTTTTTTGCAAAATTGGTTTTCCATTTTCTGTCAAAAAATCGTAATATTTTCTTCAAACCTCTGAAATATTTCACAATGATTTATTTATTTATTTATTTATTTATTTATTCATTTATTATTTTTAATGGACTCTCCTCCAAATCACATCATTTCTATGTTGCTGTTCAGACTGAATTCCACTTTGTTTCACTGGAGAACTTTACAAGATTTACAACTGTCAGCTGCCTAGAAGATGCAATTAAACACTCTTTAAAGGAAAAAGAGAAATTCTGCAGATATTTGTGCTGACTGTCCCTGATCTTTCTTGGTGGTCATCACAGTAATTCCACATGCATGTCCTGCGGATGTTCCATTTAATCTGTGCTCCAGTCTGCTCAGTCACATCCTCCTGCTCCCCAGGCATGAGATATTCCACCTTGCAGCTTTCAGGAGTGTTTCTTTAAAATTGGGCATACCTTACATGCAGAATTCACCTTGCCGTACCTGCTACATGGTATTCCAAAAAAAAAGAAAAAAAGTCTCTGGTAGAAGCTTAGTTTACATTTGCCAAGTGCTTCTACTAGAATAAGCCAGTACTGGTTATTTGATTTGCTGTTGTCTCATTTTGTTTCAAACAAGGCAAAGTATGCCACTATTTATTAACAATTTGCACTACAAAGACTACATCATTAAAATATATAGATACATATATATTTACCAGAGAGCTTAAGCTTTTACAAGTAAAGAAAAGAACATGTTTAGGGAAAGCATGAGCAGTTTCCAAGTCACAGTTTTGTTGGAAGTAAGAGCGTGCAAAATTGCAGTGGAAGTTAATGTGCATTTTTAACCTTAGTGGAAGCCAATAGGTAGCCTTGGTATTACAGCTGCAAAACACAAATATTTCATGTGATGTGTTGTTGTGATATAGTAATTTTATGCTTTCCACTTTGCAGATTAGGAAAGAAAAAAATCAGAGTCCAGTGTGTTCCCCTCACAACAATTATTTGCAGAGCTTCTAGAAGCATATTCCACATGTGCCTGTGATGCATGCCAGAAACAGTAAATGCATGTCATTATGGTGGCTCTGTTGTTATCTACAGCTACAGAGAGCACAGAATAGATCTATGCTTTTGAAAGTTTGTAAAAAGCATAATTATTTTTAAAGTTTGTTTTAGAGCTGTGAGTGGGGGGAGAAATAGGCTACCGCATGAGAGATTTTAAAGGTGTGGCTGGGATGAAAACACAGGCCTGAATTTAGAAGACCTCCAAAGGGTTGTATCATGTACAGTAGCAGTTGCCAATGGTATGGTGTGTATATACAAATATACTCTGCTGCATAGGCCTAGATTTTCAAAACATTTATTATCCAAGTTTGGAATCATTTTTTTGTAGATAACATGTCTCAACCTAGCCAACTGAGTTCGGAGTACTTCCAAAATATATCCCAGTTCACTTGCCTAAATGGGAGCTAAGCTCTTTACAACATCTGACCCCAAATGCCGGCTCCAAACACTTGAAAATCTGGCCCTATAGCATGTATGTGCGCACAGCACGCATCATTGTGTTTGCAATTATGTGCTATGTACAGATGAACAGATAGTGAGACATTTGATTATGATTAAACAGATCACATTCATTTTTAGCAAATGTTAAGAAAAAACTGCTAAGAAAATCCAGCTGAGTCCCAGTGAATGTCTGAAACCTGTGTTCACAGCAAATGTGGGTGGGCGGTCCTGAACTGTTTATGTATGCTGGCCAAGAGACAACAACACAACCAACTCCAACTGCTGGAAACCAGATGAGAAGGTACAGCTAGCTTAGCAGGATAGGGAATATGCCTCTGGAAGGGAACATTACGAGAAAAAGAACAGGTCAAAGTCACAACATGCGTAACACTTGGAGACCTCTCCTCATCTGTTGTTTGACAAACTGTTTTCAGAAAGCATGAATTATTAGAAAATAAAGTGATTACAAAAATAACTAAGTACAATTCAGAACAAAAATAGAAGAATTGGAATGGGAAAAAAAAAAAAAAAAAAAAAAAAAAAAAACTTTCCCCATTATTTTACAATACACTTGTAAAGTTAGAAAGGCTAGAAGAGCTGTTTCCAGGGCTAACACATTTAACCATGCTACAATCTGTTTACAAGTTGTTAACTTTTCATCATATTCTCCTTCCAAGAAAAAGAGGGAGGAGGAAAGTCTCATCAAAAAAGTGTATTTCTTAAAAAAAAAAAAAAAAAAAAGTAAATGACAAAGCTGTACTCAGGTTTCTTATAAAAAAGCTGCTATTTGGATTCTTTAAATATTTGTTCTCTGGATAGTTTGTCATGAAAAAAAAAAAAAAAAAAAAAAAAAAAAAAGAAGTGAACCAGCACTCTTATATTGATAGCATACACCCTACAGCCACAGTCCCCCCATCAAAGGTAGCTACCTTGCAGGATGATTCAGTGGAAGAGGCAAAGACGGATGGCTGGGTAGAAATTTACGCTGTAATAAATTTTGACATTCTTGATTGGTCAGTACCCTTTCAGTATGCTTTGGAAACAAAACCCAGTTATCTTTCTGGGAAAAATGAAGCACTGTATTAACACACTGATATTTAGATTCTGCCAGTGAGAAAAGTCTGATTCTCTAGAGAATAGAAGAGACAAAAGAATATCCATCCCCATGCCATCGGGACTGCAGCCATGTTCAATTTGTTATCCAACAGAGAGAATGAGTACTTATTCTTTTTCCCTTTCCTTTCCTTTCCTTTTCCTTTCCTTTCCTTTCCTTTCCTTTCCTTTCCTTTCCTTTCCTTTCCTTTCCTTTCCTTTCCTTTCCTTTCCTTTCCTTTCCTTTCCTTTCCTTTCCTTTCCACACCTTTCCACACCTTTCCACACCTTTCCACACCTTTCCACACCTTTCCACACCTTTCCACACCTTTCCACACCTTTCCACACCTTTCCACACCTTTCTCAGCATCCTGTGCTTTGAAATGCTACATTGAACTTTTTTTTTTTTTTTTCAGTAACATCTTCAGCTTCCTGGAGATTAAAACTAGTAAGAGAAAGAACCGTGCTATTATTATTATTTTTTTTTCTCTGGGGTTTGTTTGCTGGTAACCAGATTCTCTAAATGTTCTGGCTTTGGCTGGACATAGGTTGGCAAATTAACTGGGTTAGGCAAGAGAGGGAAGCTTACCTTTTTTTTTTTTCCTGAAATACATACTTGTCTTCATCTCAAGATGTTTAGCTCTGTGCAGGTTGCAAAGACCACCCCCCCCCCCCCCCCCCCAACATGTACCTCCCTCTAGGTACCAATGAAAATAACCATGATCACAGAATAATAGCCATAAAGAAAACAAGTACCATGGGTGCATATGCTTGCAATGTATATGCAGGATTACCCTGTGCAGTACTTTCATTAATAAACCTCTATTTCTAGTTTTAGCTGGTAGGTTTCCCATGTGTCTCCTGGAGTTACCAGTCCAGAGACATGCAGGTCACACCATTAAGAAGTTTTCTCTTTTTCTCTCCTTCTGTTTGGCTTGTCTTTGTCTTTAATTTCATTCTACTGACTTGTCCCCAGATTGTATTTTTTCCTGGTTGCCTACCATCTCAAAATGCTTGAAGTATCCTGGTGACCCCTTATACTTGTCTTAATTAAGCCCAATAATTTTTTCACAGAAGGCAGCTTCTGTGGTCAAGAGGAGCCTATTGGACTTGATAACTAGAAATACACTCCTACTTTTCTTTTAAGACCAAGTCCCTATTTTTTTCTCAAAACATACAAACTTTACTCTTAGCATGTTTACTTAACTTGCCATTCTATAAATTTCTGTAAGGCTACACCACTGAAAAACAAATCTTGCTATCCAGCTACAAAACCATCAGTAATGTCACTAGATCCAGTCAGAAGCCGAAGGTAGATGTAATGAAATTTAGTCTTCTGTGAAAGTAAGTTCCACTCCAGTTTCTCCCAATCAAAACCTCTGATCCTCAAAGATTTCCAGGAGATCTGGTGTGTTCTTCAACTCAGCAGGTTCCTGCTGAAGCTGGTGGATGTTAAATTGGTACAGGTGAGCTTATACATAACTTCAGAGTGATTTGCATGAAAGAAGTAGGAATTTCACTGACCTGGGACATCTTCAGCCATACTATTCTCCGTGAGATCCTCTCCTCAGAAGAGAATCTCTGAATGGAAAGTGATTGCTAACACCAAGAAGGTAGATATGTTTATTTAGAAGAAAGCTGTCTTTTCTGAGCATACAAGGTCTTGAAGAGCTTTCTTTTTCAGAAGTGTAAGCTGAAAAATTACCAGCACATACATTCATAAACCAAACATTGTGAGTTTTTTAAGCTGTCCTACTTTGATGTATTTGCCAAAGCCCCATTTCAAGATTCAATATTTCCTCTGTTGTTATCATTAGCAGTACCATTAAGTGTTTCAAAGGAGCCAAAGACTTGAGTGTTAAGTCTTCAGAAGTAAAAGCATGGAATGAACTCTTAAACTGAGGTGGCATTAAGCAAAAACTTCCAAAACAGAAATTGAAGTGAAAATTAAAAATAACTTATTTTTCTGAGGTACAGAAACATTATACATTGATGTGTTGTTATGCATTAAGACAAATGTCAGTCCATCACAGTGTGTAACCACTAGTATTTTAACTGTGAACAGATAATGAAGAGGTAAGAAATTCCTGGCAGCAAAAACTTTCCAGGTGGGATTTGTTGTCAATATTTGTATGCATAAATTCAGTAAGCTTTTAGAATAGCTGTAAATAGCCTGGTTTGATATTTGGTATAGGAGGTTTAACCTCATAACTGAAAAACGAAAAACAACAAAATAAATCCTTTCTCACCCCCACTCAAAACGAAAAAAAAAAAGTTATGAAGGATGATTGAAAGTTAAAACAAGAAAGAAGTCTGTGGGTATGGGGGATGGGAGGGTGCAGTCTGTAATCTGGCACATTTACTTAAAAATATCTGATTGATTTGCAAAACACTAAACCACCCTCGGGTCAGCCTGTTTCTGAGGCAAGGTAAATACAAAACGATAAGCTGTAACCTTGTCCTTTCTTACAATAAGTAAATAAATAAATAAATAAATAAAAATAATATTTTTAAGAAGGTTCTTTTTTACTCTGAAATCTGTCTTTCAATATGGATAATACAAAGAACCTTATAGGTATTTACATGTATGTGTATAAAAGAAGGGTGTTTTAAGAGAAGGAGAAAGTATATTATCCAGATAATAATGAAAAAGGCCAGACAACGTTTCATTCTCAGAGAGAATATCTTTTTTCATTGTTGATTAGTGACTAATGCTTATATTGGACCTGTATTGAAATACATTTTAAGCTAGGATCGTAACAGTAGGCTTTGTTTTCAGACTAGTTTAAAACTACTTTTCAGCTCCTCTCTTTTCCCCTTTAAAGCAATTGTTTGTAACAAAAATTCTATATGCAAAACTTTGGTGCCTGTGCTGACTGAGATTCAGTGTAAGATGTCTGGCTGAGCAAATGTGTTGCTAATACATGACCAAAAAAAGAATCTAGCTGTGTTAATGCCACATTGCTAATTGGAGTAAACTGTAAGAGGGGAAGGTCCCTTCAGAAAAGCAAATATGTATTTCCTGAAGTACTTATTAGAAGCAGATCTGTGAAATTAAGAAGCAAGCAAATCAGAAAGGAAACACACAACCAACTTTATGCTCATTTTAAAGAAATGTTGTAATCATAAAGACCAAATGATATTAAGGAATGCTGTAAGCACAGCAGTTAGGTCATTTAGTAAATAGGACTCCACTGTTCTGAACACAGAAAAGCTGATGTGAAGTTCTGCACCCGGGCAAGCATAGCATCACCTTCCATTGCCACAATGTCTGGCAACAGTTACTTCTTAAAGAGCTGCTTCCTAAAAATAGATCTGCCAGTTGAGACTGAAACTGTTAAGTGCTTTGGTTAGTCACCATAGACTAATGAGCTGCTTTTGAATAAGATTGGTAGTTTAAAATTACTTAGCATACTAGAAGTTCTTGTGTTGCATAGATAAATGTGATGAAAGAGAAAAGATGCTGTGATAGAAAAAGCATTGTGATAGCAGTTATACTCTCAATGAAAGGTTGATGGAGACCACCATGAAAATGGGGAAAAAAAAAAAAAAAAAAAAACACAAACAAACAAATAAACAAAAAAAACAGCAATGACAACAACAACAACAAAACCAAGCTGCCAGAAAGGTCAGGAATGCACCAATCTTCAAACTTAATAAAATAATATAAATGTTGGCAGAAATTAGAGGAATTGAAACAAGTAATTTTACTACTTTAACTCTTCTGAAACAGCAATAAAAAGTATCACAATAGGGGCCTCGCAAAAGCTACACATATTTGTTTTGCCTTTAAAAAAAAAAAAAAAAGAATCATTTCAACATTTGTTTTTATTTTCACTCGTTAAAAATGTCTTTAACAAGTGGCAGAATTTCATCCTCTATAATTCTGGAAGCAAGATTTCCCCTCCTGATATTCTTATTCTTTAAAAAAAATGAGCCAAAATCTACAAAAATCAGTCATTAACCTCAGTAGAAATAGAATTAATTCACAATTGATTTATGAAAAGTTTCCATTCCGGATGTTTGGATACAAGGAGGACATCCAGCTAGATTACTCAGATAGATTCTCTGTGTGACCACAGTTAGTGTACTCATATACATATGTATGTATAACAAATGCAATGTTGGCAACTCACAGTGAATCTTACAACACTAGAGTTTTTTTTTCTTCAATTGACAAGACAAGACACCTTCAAAATTTACTTGCAGAAAAATCTGCTGATAAAAAATTAGAAGGTAAGGGAAAAAATGTTAAATGTTTCTTTTCCTTATATTTTTGATTTTTGAATACTAGGAGAGTAGCAAAATGGGGAAAGAATGTCAGCCCAGATCTACCCCTTAATAATAGTCTTTCACAAAAACTTCAGGGATCA
Organism: Cygnus olor; assembly: GCF_009769625.2. Lineage (NCBI taxonomy): Eukaryota > Metazoa > Chordata > Aves > Anseriformes > Anatidae > Cygnus > Cygnus olor. The sequence goes on along the minus strand of NC_049198.1, from coordinate 44,015,614 downwards.
TTGAATTCTGAAGAAATGTCACAAATCTCTAGGCAAAGTCTCGCCACTGTTTCATCAGGTGTAGTCTAATTAGCGACAAATACTAAGCCCCTTTATAGTCTCTTACACCATAGGAACAATTCATACTCTGAAATCTAGAACCACTCCACAGATACCAACTACCAAGTAGTTAGTAGCATCTAACCAAGGATATTACCATGTACATCTTGGATAGAGAGAGTGTTGTGCAGGCAAAATGTAATATTGGAGCACAGAATAAAAGTTAAGAGTAACCTGTGTATGCCAAAGGCTGGAGAGTGGAGAAGAAGATCTGGGGGAAAACTCTGGGGAGTTGAGCGGCTGTAGTTGGTCTTAGAAATATGGGAAGGATGAGGATTGTTGAATATTCTTTTAGAAAAAGTTACCACTGTGCTCTGGAGATGTACTTCACTGATTCAGATCCCTCTTGAGGCCACAGCTGTACCAAATAAACTTTCCAAGACTTGGAAATGGGCTAAAGGACTCCTGCTGTTTTTTGCTGCTGCCACACTAGACTGTTGCCTGCTTTCCTCATGTTTAGATTCACAAAGCCGTGATTCATTGCAAAATAACACTACAGAATGAGGTTCATCTGTTTCTTCCATAAGAGGAATATATTGAAATGAAATCTTAAAAAAGCATGACTTGTGCTTGATAAGTGTTCAAATACAGGTCTAGGGGCTTATGAACTTTGTAGGATGTGTTTGTCTGTATAATTCAACAAATATTTTCTATTTTGTTTGGTAGAAGATGTACAAGGTGTTTGCAACAGGAACAGTCTTTCCTTTGCAGAGGAGTAACAGAATTTAGCCACACCTCCATCACGCTGCTGAGGCTCAGATGATTTTTGAGAATGAATTCCAGGATGAGGTAGATTTTTAATGACACAGGACTTCCATACACTGTAAAAGATACTGAGGCATTCAATATCAGGTTTACCTGGAACTGGATTATTAGCCATACTCTGGCCATTGTTTGAAACCAACTCTTTTTTATGTCCTTCATGTTAGCAACATTTTTGGATGCCTCTGTATTGATTAAAAGCAACACTATTCAAATTAGGATGTCCTTTTCTTTCCTCTCTCTTTTAGACTCTAATAATAGAAGTTTGATTCTCCTTAAAGAGATTTACTTGAATGAAAAGTTCAAAGTACTGTCAAATAATATAAAATGCACATTGCTTAGAGTAGGTCCCAGAGTCAAATGCATAATTTTACTTCTTCTGAGCAATTGTTTATAGCAGCTGCTCTCTTTATTAATTTTTATGTGAGAGAAAGCACTGTGACTATTTAGATAAGAACTGAAATTGCTACCAAGACGCTGTTACAGTCACCTCTCTCTTCTGTATCTCTCAGCTGACAATGCAGTGTCATTGTTTATGCTCCAAACTGCTTTACTACTTCTGCTACTTTCCACTGTTATGAGATCCTGCCAAAATAGCTATCACAGTCTGGTTGGCTGTGATTCCAAGCAGAGCCCATCTTACTGACCCCATTGTTGGGGTGGCCCAGCAGTATTCCTCCAGGTTCTTCACCTTGTGAGAAACAGCAGCAGCAGGAAGAAGTAACACAACTATGCTCTGGATAAGAAGAAGAGTTGTGTTTGGGCTTTATGTAAAATATTCTGAAGTAAACATGAAGTTAGCATGAGCCATGTGGACAAAAGATTGTGTTATCTCTGTGTGCTCCTACAAGTATAGTGTATGGACCAAATCTGTCAAAACAAAGTCTGATTTTTCTGATTTTTCACAATGTGGCCAGGAGTGAGGCTTCACTGTTTGACCAAGAAATTAGGTATATCCCTATAACACACACTGTCACAAAGACATTGAAGATATATCCATAGTACTTCATCAGAATTCAAACCTCAAAAAATATTTATTTTGAAAGAGAGTGAGTCTTTTAAAACATAGTCCTCTAATTTATTTAATGTCCTGAGTTCAAAGCATGAATATTGTAGAATCATAGAATGGTTTGGGTTGGAAGAGACCTTAAAGATTACCCAGTTCCAACCCCCCTGCCATAGGCATGGACACCTCCCACCAGACCAGGCTGCCCAAAGCCCCATCCAGCCTGGCCTTGAACACTTCCAGGGATGAGGCACCCACAGCTTCTCTGAGCAACTTGTGCCAGTGCCTCACTACCCTGTAAGTAAAAAATTTCTTCCTTACATCTAATTTGAATCTACCCTTTTTTAGTTTAAATCCATTACTCCTTGTCCAATCACTCCACTCCATGTCAAAGAGTCATTCCCCTGCTTTCCTGTAGGTCCCCTTTAGGTACTGGAATCTGCTATAAGGTCTCCCTGGGGCCTTCTCTTCTCCAAGATGAACAACACCAACTCTCTCAACCTCTTTTCATAGGAGAGGTGCTCCAGCCTTCTGGTCATCTCCATGGTCCTCCTTTTGGACTCACTCTAACAGGGCTGCAAGCGCACATTGTCAGCTTATGTGGAGCTTCTTATCAGACAACACCCCCAGGTCCTTCTCCTCAGGGCTGCTCTCAATCTATTCTCCACCCAGCCTGTATTTGTGCTTGGGACTGCCCCGGCCCAGATGCAGGACCTTGCTCTTGGCCTTGCTGAACTTCAGGAGGTTCACACAGGCCTACCTCTCAGGCCTGTCCAGGTCCCTCTGGACGGCATCCCTTCTGTAAAGCATGTTGACTGCATCCACAGCTTGGTGTTATCTGCAAGTTTGCTGAAGGGTGCTCTTGATCCCACTGTCCATGTCACAGAAAAAGATGTTAAACAGTGCCTGTCCCAATACTGGCCCCTGAGGAACACCTTTTGTTACTGACCTCCTCTTGGACGTTGAACTGTTGACCTCTTTGAGTGTGACCATACAGCCAATTCCTTAACCACCAAGTGGTCCATCCACCAAATCCATGTCTCTCCAGTTTAAAGACAAGTATATCGTGGGGGACAGTGTCAAATGCTTTGCACAAGTCCAGGTAGATGATGTCAGTTGCTCTACCCATATCCACCAATGCTGTAACCCTGTCATAGAAGGCCTCCAGATTTGTCAGGCACGATCTGCCCTTAGTGAAGCCATGTTGGCTTTCACCAGTCACCTCTTATTTTCCATGTGCCTTAGCATAATTTCCAGAAGGATCTACCCCATGATCTTGCCAGGCACAGAGATGAGACTGACTGGCCTGTAGTGCCCCAGGTCTTCCTGTTTTTTCTTTTTTAAAAGTGGAAGTTATATTTCCCCTCTTCCAGTCAGTGGGTCTTCACTGGATTGCCATGACTTCTCAGATATGATGGACAGTGGCTTAGCAAATTCATCTGCCAGTTCCCACAGGACTTTATGCATTTAATATGTATTAATTTATTCCAGAATACCTACTAAATTTTTAATTCACTAGTTATTAGCATTTGTGCATTATCCTTTAAAAAGCAAGCTTTTCTGTTATGAAGTGATTTGATTATCCTACTTTGGTGACAAATTCAATTGAAAATAATACATGTTTCTCAGCTACCATGATTAAAATAGCCTATAATCAATATATTGATTCAGTTATGAAACAGCAATATTAAAGAGAAAACTTTGCAACCTCAGAACAAGCAGAAAAATATTTCAAGAAAGGAGATTGCTAAAAAACAGATACAGCATATCACAAAAAGTGTTAGGCAGATAATCATTGCAGGAGTCCAATATCTGTGTTTCAGATTTTACCATCACAGGGTTAATTTTGTACCTACTAAAGCTGATTTAATAATTAAGTATACATATAAGTGTAATAATAAAGTATACACATCACATGCAAAATGAAACGTATAGTGCATATCTTCAAGTATGTATGCAACTTTTTAAACTACAAGTCAATCTTGCAAATCTCAATTTTAATGTAGATTTCTTTCTTAAATTTACCCTTATAGAAAAAGAGTAAGATCCCATTTTCACAGTTTTAAATTACATCGTAAGTTAAATTCAGGGGGAAAAAAAAATATATATAGATATAGATATAGATATAGATATAGATATAATGAAATAAGAGATAAATCTACAGTAACTAGAAACCCAGCTATGAATTCAGTGAAGAAAAGTGATTGTTTTTTCTGGGATCAGACATAGCTTTGAATGTACAGTATCTCATTTGTAATTGAATGCATAACTGCTGGTAAATAAGAGACCTGCTTCATTATGGCTGCCCCACAGTTGCTCTAAACCTTATTTTGCAACAGTGTGGGGAAAATAAAACTTCTTAAGTTGGTTGTCCTTCTCTCTGAGACAGGATAATCTTTGAGAAACATTTTACGGTGCATCTTTTGAAGAAAAGTGCACTGGTCTTTAATGAAAAAAAAAAATAATTTGGTTGACCTTGAAAATAAAGCATTCATGAGAAGTATGAGCAGAGGTTTTCATTATTCCCTGAGCCCTCCCTCCAGAGAGACAAAAAATTGCACCCTCCATTGCAGCTCCACAATGCCAAGTTACCAGGCAACAGATCCTTTGTGGTGGATCACCAAGGCGACTGGGATAAACAACATCATAAATCCCATTACCTAGCTAAACACCAGGACTGAGCTATAGAAGGAGAAAGAGTCACTGAGGAGTCTGAAGAGATAATGTGAAAGAGTGGCAATGGGATTGAAAATAAATAAATTGCTGTGGGTGATGTTATAGTTAATATGGTGGTTAGTGTGGTTCTCATTCCCATACTTTCTCTTTTTCCATTTTCCTGAAAGCCATTCCAAACCACAATTCTCTTAATTTAGAAAGTACATTATCAGAATAATCAAGGTGGCTAAGGAAAACCTCTACACTCGACAGGTAAACCTTCAGCCATAGTAAAACCAAACTGCGCACAGAATTGTGCTAACTTTGTAACAGTGGGTTGAAAATCATTTGGGGCAGACAAATCAGAGCTAAAGATGTTTGGTAGCCTACAGTGGCTGAGCAGATGCTTCCATGACTCGCAGAAAGTCAAAATAAATAGTCTTTGCACAACAGAACAGAACACAGTCCATTCTTATTCCCAGTGAGCATAATGAGAAATTCAGATTGGCCACAGAAGCAGGTCAGATGTGAGAGCATCCATATGCACCCTCCAGAAGGGTCTTGTAGCTGGAGAGACTGCAGCAAAAGACCAGAACAAAGCAAAGACCTGAGCTGTGCAAGTGGAGTTTTCCTGAATTCAGCAGTAGTAGATCTAATATCAGTTTGGACACCCATGTCAACAAGTCACATCAGCAACACCCTTAAAAGATGGAAGAGATACAGTTTTGCACCTTTGAGTGGAAAAAGTGCATTTGTCTACTTAATATCTATTTAGTTGTATACTTCAGTGTATGTCACAGCTGGGGAACTTTGGAACTTTTACCTTCTTAAATCCTACTTCCTTTTAGGTTGACTGTCTTTTTTAAATACCATTTGGTGCCACAAGCTCCCCTAATATTGTATCTGTTTAGTTCACTATGCTTTTTGTTGCAATCCTTGCATCTAGAGATTGATCCAATGACATTTTTTGTGACTCTTACTATAATTGCAAGTATGATCAACATATAATACTTATATAATTCTTTCAAGTATATGTAAATTGATATACATGTACATCTACTTGAGTTCTGTTTTTAATCTGACCTTATGATTTCTTTCTTGAGTTGTGCGCATATGTTCACTCCCAAGAAGGAAAGAAATTATTGTACACCAAATATGCATAACACTTTTCTTATCTGTATTTATAGTGCAGATGAGCTGAACAACTTTACAAGTAGATATACGATCCGCTATTGCATGTTTAATGATTAAAAAAAACAAACAAGTATACAAAAGTTAAGATGTATTTACAACAGCAAACTAATAATAGCACTGAGGGTTATATCTTTTTGAGTGTATACAGATTATGTTAGAGCACTACTTATTCCATCCATTACCAACTCTAGGCTTTTAAAAGTATACTGCTTTATAAATATTTTGCAAAGATCCAGCAATAATATAAGAAAAAAATATTTTATGGACATCTTCATTGGAACAAATTGCAGATTTCTTCTGCTCTGACCTCCCCCCTTCCCCCCCTCCCCCCCTCCCCCCCCCCCCCCCCCCCCCCGAGAAACATCTTTTAAAAATGGATTAGTTAATGAAGCAAGAGCAGAAGGCTCTATTTCTTGATCCATGTAGTTATACATTCTAGGATAAACAATATACATTTCAGTTTATATTCATCATTGTATTATTGTATTTAATAGCCAAAATTAGACAACGAGGTACACTGACTTTTAGAAAATTGAAGTGAAATTCACAGTACTCCATGTCAAAGGTAATTCATTAATTCATTAGCAGCTTTCTAACCTCTAAGTCTTACTTCAATATTAAGAGGTCTGACATACCAGAAGTGTCCTAAAATATCTTTCCAGTTGTGACTGTGTTCAGAGTCTAAGTTTCCATTTATGAATGTTTTTTTGTTTATTTGTTTGTTTGTTTTAGGTCTCATCTCTCTCTTTCTTGATTAAATTCTTCTCCAACTGCTTTACAAACGCATTTTGAGTGAGAGATTGATTGGAACAGCAAATCCTCTTCTGAATCTTCAGTGTTGCACAAAATGGGCATGAGCACAAGACAAGCATACAGGCCAATCAAGGACAGTAAAGAAACATTGTCATTTATTGTTTGGATGAGGAAAGCTTTGCATGCATGCAGAAGCACAAGCTCTTCTTGTGTATTACCAAAATTGTCAAGACAGCTTGAGAAATTATGGCTATGCTACGGCTATGCCACTGTCTGAATAGATCTGAGCTTGAAAGCTGATGTTTTGAAAATAGTAACTGGAAGATATTGTTCCTTCTTATGCCATTGTGGAGTTTAGGAATAATAAAGAAGACTTCTGTCATGAGACAGCAGAGATAGAAATAAATTAAAAAAAAAAAAAAAAAGCTGCAAAAACATGACTGCTGACCAGAATTAATGTCTGCTAATGGAGAGAAAGAATTTTCTTCTATTGGAAGGAAATAGTTTCATCCTTCTCCCTGTTCTTTATCACTTGTGGAACTCATGTGGAGAACTTTGTCCAGCCTTCTCCCACAGTCTTTGCAGGTATATGTTTAACAAAAAGCTTCTGCAATATAAATTACCCTGGTTTACATTCATGTAAAATATAGCAGATAAATGAAATGTATGTACAGATACTAGGATACTTCAGAATTTAGAGGACTTTAAACTGAAATAATGTCTAGTCTGATGGATGCCCTGGAGTTTCTCATGTAAATAGAGACGAAAAACAACAGAATTAAGTGCTGAACAGATAACAAAAAGGGAGGATATTCTTAAGTTTTTCCTCTCAAAATTCTAACTGTAGGATAAAGTAGAATTAGATTCCTTTCAAAATGAAAAACAGGGTGCCTGTGGAACATGAAAATATTGGCCTAAAATGAACATAACAGAAAACCGTTCTAGATATTCCACTATTATTATTATTATTATTTTTCATTTTTTCCCTCATGCATACTTAAAAAGCTGGACCATAACTAAATCTGTCTTACAGATTTTCCACCCAAGTGTTTTGCTGAATCCATCTGACCTTCTAACCACAGCATTAATGACTGGAGTTTTTTCTGGCATTATGTGCAGATTCTCCCAGCTTTGTCGGTCAGTCTGAAATTATAATAAATGGAGTTGGGTTGTGTAAGGGAAGTATGAGCAGGCAAGAATAATAAAGGTAACCAAATACTTGAGCTTTTGCTTGTCTTCATATAGTTTGGATGAAAATAATAAAAAAGGACTTGTAGCAGCAATTGGCATTTGTCCACATCTCAAAACCACCACAGAATTTAACACAATTCAACACAATTTCTGTTTCTGACAGACCCAGGACTGGAAGCACAATGATGCTGTAGAAAACAAATACATTAACAGACTGGGTACAACAACCGGGTACACGACTGTCCTTTCACAATCAGAACAAAAGGAAAAGATTACACCTCTAAGGAAGCGTGGTATTCCACCACTGTTTTGGAGGGCAATGAATAGGCAGGATATCTGGTGATAAATCAGGTCCATAGTGCACTCTGTACTGACTGGTCTAACTAAAATGTCCAGAATTAAGTTGGCCAGTCCCCATACACTGCTGCAAAGAGGCACTCTGCACCCCGGACAGCTGTACAGAAACAGCTGCTACCCTCCCCACTCTTTTTTGCTGCACACACCTCTGCATATTCCACCTATGCTGGTGCACACGATTTAGTAAAAGAAACTAGAGATCTCAAACAAAAGTTGAAAACCTTGACTTAATCTGAGATTCTCTCTACCAAAATCAAGTGCCATTTCTTTATAAGTAATAAGAATTTTGTTTCCTTTTTTTTTTTTTTTAATCTAGAGAAAGTCAGACTAGGAGAAGCCGTCTGTTGCTAGAGCATTATTAAGTAAAATAACCCACTTGAGCAATGGTAAAAAATGGCTGGGGAGGCATTTGAAAGCATATTCATAAGGAGAAGAAGAGGTACTGCTCAGTATTAGGAGCCCTGAGGGCTTTACAGCTTTCAAAATCACGAATTGTTGCTGCTTGAAAATAGGTTTGAAGAAAAGATAAGCTTGTTATTTTGATTGACTCAGCTGGCAGAGATATCTTCATTTCTATTTTTTTGGTATTTTATGGGATATTCCCGCTCTGTTAATGAGAATAATATTTTGCCCTCATATGAAGGACGCTTGGAGGAGGTATTTATCATTCCTGTTGCTATGATCCACTACAGCAATAATTATTATTTGGATTTTACCTGTGAGTGAAAAAGTACGACAGATCTTCCTGCCTTGCTCGAAGGTCAAATCACCCCATGTTCCGGTTTCTCAGGAGGTCTTGTCTTCCCATTTGGAGAGCAGTACCCATACAGCAATGTAATAAGTGACCATGACTTCCAGGGACATTCCTAATGGCACATGACCAATTCTTCTGGTGGAAATAATTTTTCAAATTCCAATTTAAAGCAATAAAACTCTCACCTTAGTTTCTTCTAAGACCTTTGTAAGTCTCCCAAGCCCTCTTAAGAGTATATCCTCATTTTTAAACTTGACACTAGAACGAAATGAATGCAATTCCTATGCCCACTTGATTATCACAGAGAAAATATTTTGTTCTTATACTGTTATACCTATTCTGACCAGTCCAGAGAAGAAATATTTCCTTCATGAATATCATATCCCATCCTTACCGTATCAGTAGTGGACAGAAGAGAAAGTGGCTTGTTGCCTTTTGTTGTTTTTTAGATTTTTTTCCTGAAGAAATTCCTGAAGAATCTTTACAACATGCTAACACTACTTTTAACTACTCTGTCTTATAAAGAAACCTAAAAAAAACCAGAAGGTTATGGGAACAGACCAGTGCTCACAGAGTTCATAGGCCAATACTTTCACCTCCAGAAATTACCAAATACCCAAGAAATCTACAGCATGTAGCTAGGTTCTCTAATACCATTTGCATTTGTTCTGAGGAGAACGTGTGTTATACATTACTATGGCTCAAAGATGATCTTCACATGCACACATTCACAACCAGAGAAATAGATCACATCTCTGAACCTACCACCCAAATAAAACATGCAGATGTACCAGACCCGACATGAATCCCATACCTTCAGATAAAGAAACAGTCTATTTCTTTCAGTACATTGAGAGATCTGATGGAAAAGAAACGGAGGAAGCAAATATCATTTGACCAGAATGCACAGCAGTGAGTGAAAGCGACCATACACCAATAGAGGAACAACTTTCACAGTCATAGTTCCACTTCAGTCTCTCAAGAAAAGTGTAAAATCTTATAGTTTTACAGAAAAAAGCAGCACATTTTTCAACAGATGTACTGATTTTATGGGACTTCATAAAATTCCCGGTACTCCTTCCCCATTGCATAAGCATTAACAACTTTTTTCCTTCTATTCCACCATCTCTCTCAACTTTTCTATGTTCTGTCTGTCCTCGGAACAAGCATCTCTTGCTCACTGTTACTAATGGCCTTTCTCAGGTGTTCTAATTAAGCAACATTACCATAGTTAACTAAAAGCAATTACACGTAACCTATATTTAGGTTAGACTTTCCTGCTTCTTCTCAAACTTGGTGGAGGAATGCTAGACTTGAAAGCTTTGTCTGTTTTTCCACCTGTAGCATCTCATCTAACAAGATATGACCTCTTCCTATAATCTTCTGTGAACAAAGGATCTCTCTATGTTAAGAATATGTTAAGAATAAACAGTATATTGACTAGACTTATCTTCATCGTATACTGTTTATATCAACATTTTTAAATGTTTATAAGTTTAAGAGAGAAGACCTAAACAACTGACTAGTTTCAATAAATTACACCCCTTTATTTGCTTTTAGATGCTTTTTAGGGGCAAAATCTTTGCTTCTATATCCCTCCTGCACAACTGCATAGTTCCTTGGTGGTATGAGCAATGTTTGGATATGGCAGAATACCAATTGTGTGTGCAGCCAAGAGCTTAGCAGGATTCAAGAAAGGATTAGACATTTCTATGGATAATGAGAATACCCAAAGTTACATTAAACAGGACAAAAAAAAAATAAAGGAATAAATCTTAATTCTTAAATTCTAAAAACAAACACTATCTGGTTGGGAGCTAAGTAAAAACTTTTACCAGTTAGTAGGTTGCAGCATATTTTTGGTACCCTATTTTCTGCAGGAATGGAAGATGATATATGCATTCTGTTTAGGAAGACTAGCTTAGTGAAATAGTAATATATTTCTGATATTCCTTCATTGCCATGTAATCAACCTTGTTTCAGTTACATTAAGTTTTAAAACAGATTATCACCTAAAAGAAAATGGATGCAATTGTGTCTTGAAAAATAGGTATAATTTAGAACAACGGAGACTGCAAGATACTGCAGAAAATGTGCCAAGGTTAAATGTTACAAGTATACTGAAAGTAGAACAAATACTCCCTTCTTTTTTCATAAAGGAAAATCATCCCCCCCTTTTTTTTTATTCATTTATTTTTGATTGGTGCTAGATAGTATAAACCTCTTGTTCCCTTCTATAAACAGTGAAGATTAGAAATAAGATAAACAATAGAACAAACAACACAGTTAAGAGAAGTTCAGCCTGGAAAAGAATTACTTTTTTTCTCAGTTATATAAATAAAAAGTAATAATTTGGTGGTGGTTTTTTATTATTTTTTGTTTTTTAATTATATATACATATATATAAAAGAGAGATAACTGCTTCAGAGATTTCCTGTGATTTCTAACAATTGAAACAAAATTAGATCACAAGATCTTTTTTGTTTTCTTGTACCCCTCTCTAAAGAAGAGGAAAGTCAGAACAAATGAAAACACAAGGCTCATATACCTCCAGGAAATGCTTGCGTAAGGCTTATTTATCTTTTAACTAACATTTGTTAACCGTGGATTAGTGGAACAGCCTCTTGTAATTATGGTTACTGTTCCATTTGTGGCTATCTTCATGAGGCCAGTGAATCTTTAAATTACAGGCTGACCACCCGGGAGCACAAGTATTGAATCAGCCACATCTCCATAGGCACCACATTTGGACAATTATCCCAAAAGATGACATGCTAACACACACATACACAACAAAGAAGGTTTATGCTCACAGCTTCAGTCACTTTCAGTCCCTGTAGTGGTTTCAAGTTCAATAAAACCAGGGTGGCCTCGGACATAATGTGTTCCATTTTAGTAAGGGAGAAATAGCTGGTGAAGACAGTCTTTGTTAAATACTTCTCATTCTGATACCTATCACAGAGTCCTTCAGCTATATAATCTCTGAAATTAAGCTGCAAGAGAAGTTAGGAAACCAGCTTAAAGAAAAATATTTTAGTTTGCTTAAAGGCTTTTTGAATTTGAAATATATGTACATATAAAGATATGCATGTGTGTATATACATACTCAGATATACATATATAAATATGGCATATATATATATATATATACCAAGTTCGAAGAGAAAGAAAACAGCTCTTTTATTCCTAAGGGTCTCTATAGCTGAACATATTTTGCTATGTGTTTGTCTTTACCAGTGCCTCAGGGCTTACTATTCAAATCACTACTTCCAAGATAAAAGACTATGATCTTTATTGAACAGATCATTCTTCTGAGATTTAATCTTGCTATAGTCCTTTGGGATCAGATCACAGATCTTGCTCTCAAATGCCTGAGTCCAAAGAAATCCAATCAGTCAGCAAGGGGCATTTAGAGACTGTGGTACACCAGCCTTCCCATCTCTCATAGCTCCATGTAAGTTGTGCACCCAGATATCGTTTGAAAGACTTTCAAAGAAAATAGTTTCAGCTCAGTCTGAGATCTACAATTATTAAATTATGAAGCCACACATATTCTTGACCAAAGGGCTTTCTGTGACCTTGCCTTAGCGCAGGACATAACTAGAGCTGGGTAGGTAACATCATATTAAACCAACTATTCCAGAAAATTTGGCCTCATATACCTATTGTCTAATAAATTAGCCCTTTAGAATAGCATTTCAGCAAGAGATCCAGTAGTCTTCAAAAATCACACTCTAAGTAAATAACAATAAAGAATCTGTCTTTTACCTACTTGTCATTCAGTCCTTCTATAATGCATAAATAACATGTGGGTGATATATACACACAGAGACACATTTTGATGGCATCTAGGAATTCAAAGAGGATTTGGTTTCCCATTGTGCAGGGCATTATATAAACACTGATTTAAAAGGTGGTCCTGTCTCCAGAGGCCTTACAACATAGTCTTCATGTTATGCTGATGGATGTCTCACCATCTGTGCAAACTCAGTTACAAAACGATTGCCTAATTATATATGGATAAAGCACATCTAGTTCTGAAATGTTATAATGTAGAGTGGACAGGAGGGCAGTCTAAATCTGCTGTGATTTTACTGTTATAATATATATTTTGAATTACTTCTGAAATACGCAAAATTCAATAGCAGAGCTCTGAATGGGATCATCTGTGCTGCAAATGAGGGTTTGGCTCTTTGTATAATATTTCTTGTATTTGGGGGACAAGGAGAATCTTTATCATCTTTCAATACAAAAATTGTCATACATAACCTGAAATCAGAGTGGCTGTACACAGTCTAGAACTGATGTACCTGCATTGTATACAGTAACCTCTGTCTAGAAGTCCACCTCCTATTTTCCTCCTAGCTTCATACTGGGTTGAGATCTGAGTACACTGCTACCACACAGTACTCGCTCTCTGGTCTTCTTCGGAAGGAGAGCCCTTGACAGGCAGGAGTCCTAAGTTGCTGCTATGGTTCCTCTGTTTTGGAGGAGCAGGCTTTAAGGTGCACTCATGGATCACGCCTGTCCTGCCCCAAAGATATGGCAGGTATCCCAGGACCACAGCATCAGGAGTGTGGTGGAGCTTCCCATGGTCACTCAGCAGATTACAGACCTCGTGTTTCCTGTTCCCTCTCCTTTCAAAGACTGGTGAGAAGTAGAGAGTAGAAATAAGGACCTGATTCTCTGGAATTAGTGACTCCTCTGAGTTTCTTTCCTTCAGTGGCCTGTTCTTCCACGGAATGTCACTACTTGCTCCCCCATCTTATGTCGAGAATACAAATAGACAGAAAACAGTTATTCGTTCTCAGGTTTTTGCCCTTTCTCTGCATGCTTATTCTCTGTTCCCATTACCATCATCTACCACCTGCCCACTTCTCTGAAATTTCTGCTCTGGATTCAGAGTTCTGTCCTTTACACCAAACTATATTTTATTTACTACATGGCATTTTTGTAAAACTGATGTCATTGTATTTTCTTTCTGACAAATGGAAAACAAGATATTGAGGTTCTCAACTTCATACTGTTTTTGTTTGTTTGTTTGTTTGTTTGTTTGTTTTTCCCCTTGGTCTGTATAGCCACAAGTGTATTTACCTACCATGAACTTTACTCCTTAGATTGTTTCTTTCTGGCAACAAAATGATGTCTATGGAGAATGGTTCATTCTATTGTTTCCCTATCAAAAAGAATTTGGGGGAGGGACAGAAAAAGTGGAACAGTTACAAGAGAAAATAGCCACAGTTGAGATGTTGCTGCATTCTTTTCATGCTTCTGCAGCATATAAAGGTAGCTTGCTCTGGATGCCAAAATGTTTGGAAAGTGTTACCGAGGCATGATATACAAAATCTGCCATCTACACCAAAAAATATTTCTGTTTGATATGGCAGATGAACAAATTGCCAAGGTTAAGACTGCAGTTAGGTGCACTGGCAGATGGAAGTATGTCATATCAAAAAATCTCTGTAACAGTTCTAGGTAATACCGCTACAGGTTATTATTATTATAATTTTTTATTATTATTATTTTTAAAGAATGGATAGGAAATCAAATGAACAATTTGATTAACTTGGGCTCATTAAAGAGGTTAAGATTAGAGGAAGCCTGGGTTGCAGTGACTATGCCCTGGTTGAGTTTGTGATCTTGAGAGATATGGGCCTGGCTAAGAACGAAGTCAGGACCCTGAACTTCAGAAGAGCCAAATTACAGCTGTTCAAATAATTAATGGATGAGATCCCATGGGACACTGTCCTTAAGTCAGAGGATCTGATCAGAGCTGGTAACACTTTAAGGATATTTTCCTTGGAGCGCATGAGCTCTCTATTCCCATATGTAATAAATCAAGCAGGGAAGGTAGGAAACCAGTATGGTTGAATAAGGACATGCTGGTCAAACTTAGGCAAAAGAAGGAAATTCACAGACGGTGGAAATAGGGCCATGTGCCCTGGGAAGAGTACAGAAATGCTGTCCAGATGTGCAGGGATGGGATTGGGAAAGCCAAGGCACTGACAGAACTAAATTTGGCAAGGGATGCAGAGAATAACAAGAAGGGATTCTACAGGTACATTGGCCACAAAAGACTAGAGAGGGTGTAGTGCCTCTGACAAATGAAGATGGAGAACTGGTAATGACAGATGAGGAGAAGGCAGATGTACTTAACAACTTTGCCTTGGTCTTCACTACTGGTCAGACTTCCCACATCTCCGAACCTGTAGGTGGGAGTCCCCGAACCTGTAGGTGGGAGCTGAGGGAGTAGGGTCCCTCGCACTGTAAGTGAAGTGCAAGTTTAGGACCTCCTAATTCAGCTTAACAACTACAAGTCTATGGGCCCTGATGACATGCATCCCAGGTTCCTGAGGGAACTGGCTGATGTATTCGCCAAACCTCTCTCCATCATATTTGAAAAATCATGGCAGTCAGGTGAAGTTCATGGTGACTGAAAAAGGGAAACATCACTTCCATTTTTAAAAAGGGTAGAAAGGAAGATCTAGGGAACTACAGACCGGTGAGCCTCAACTCTGTGCCTGGCAAGATCATGGAACAAATCCTCCTGGAGGCAATGTTGAGGCACATGCAGGACAAGGAGGTGATCTGAGACAGTCAGAATGGCTTCAGCAAGGGCAAGTCATGCCTGACCAATCTGGTGGCCTTCTATGATGGAGTGACTGCATCAGTCGACAAGGAAATACTGACTGTCATCTTCTGAGATTTCTGTGAGGCATTTGACAAGGTCCCATATGACATCCTAATCTCTAGATTGGAAAGATATGGATTTGAAGGGTGGACCATCTGGTGGATAAGGAATTGGCTCGATGGCCACACCCAGAGAGTGGTGGTCAATGGCTTTATGTCCAGGTGGAGACCAGTGATGAGCAGTGTCCCTCAGGAATCTGTCTTGGGACCAGTGCTTTTCAATATCTTCATAAATGACAGATGATGGGATTGAGTGCACCCTCAGCAAGTTTGCAGATGACACCAAGCTGAGTGGTGTAGTTGGTATCAAAGAAGAAAAAGGTGCCATTCAAAGGAACCTGGACAGGCTGGAGAAGTGGGCCAATGTGAACCTAATGAGATTCCACAAGTCCAAGTGCAGGGTGCTAAACCTGGGTCAGGGCAATCCCAGACATGAGTACAGACTGGAAGAAGAACTCATTGAGAACAGACCTGTGGAGAAGGACTTGGGGGTTCTAGTAGACAAAAGGCTCAAAATGAGCCAGCAGTGTGTGCTTGCAGCCCAGAAGGCCAACTACATCCTGGGCTACATCAAAAGAGGAGTGGCCAGCAGGTTGAGGGAGGTGATTGTCCCCCTTTGCTCTGTTTTTGTGAGGCCCCACCTGGACTACTGTGTCCAGGTTTGGGGGCCCCAGCACAAGAAAGATGTGAACCTGTTCCAGCAAGTCCAGAGGAGGGCTACAAAGATGATGGAGCACTTCTCCTATGAAGAAAGGCTGAGCAAGCTGGGGCTGTTCAGTCTGAAGAAGAGAAGGCTTCAGGGAGACCTCATTGTGACCTTTCACTACTTAAAAGTGTCATACAAAAAAGATTGAGAAGGACTATTTCCTTGGGTAGATAATGATAGGACAAGGGGGAATGGTCTTAAACTAAATTAGGATAGATTTAGACTAGACATTAGGAGGAAATTCTTCACTGTAAGGGTGGTGAGGCACTGGAAAAGGTTGCCCAGAGAAGTTGTGGCTGCCGCATCCCTAGAGGTGTGGGTGGGTGCCTTGGATGGTGCTGGATGGGGTCTTGGCCAACCTGATCAAGGGTGTCATCCCTGCCTATGGCAAGGGATTGGAGTTAGACGATCTTTAAGGTCCCCTCTGACCCTAGCTATTCTATGATTCTATGATTAATGCATATTTATAGAAATGTGTTTGAGTGCCTTGTTGTCTTGGCATGGTAAAAAAAAACAAAACAAAACAAAACAAAAACACCACTCTAAACATAATTCTAAGATATTTTACCTGTCTTTGTTCTCTTGCAGGAGTGGAGAAGTGTGTTAATTCTACATTCAACCTCACTAGAGCTACAGATAGGACTATAGCCAAAGATGAAATCAAAAATTATACACAGAATGGACTTTTTAAGATGTCTTAGTACTGTTTAAAGATTCTGAAGAAGTTGGATATCACAGTGTCTAGGACTGCTGCCACAAGAAGCTGGCTACACCTGAAGCACAAAATCTCAGACAGCCCAGAATCAATAAGTTACATATGAACTGAGCAGCGCAGGATTAGGTGTATGACTGAGCAGATGCATGGCAGACATACAGAATGAAATTCAACATGTTTTACTACAGTCTTCCTCTACCTTCGCAGTAAAAAATTTTTCAGACAACTAAACCTGAATTAACATGTCTATCTGCCACAAAATTAGTGGAAAGCACTGTGTCCCACGTGTTCTTCATGTTGGACTGGAAATTGACTGTAAACTATGAAAAACTCTATAAAATCTGGAGCACATTGTGTCTAGCAAGGAGTCTCAAGAGCCTTTGTAGACTGGACCACTCGGATTCAGTGGGGTTGTGCCTCATGTGTGCACCAGGGCAGCTGTTTACAGAAGGGTTTTTGCACTTTGCTTGTCCCTCATTTTGTGACTGAGTGAAGGAGTGGTTAAGAGTCAGTGACTGGCAACTGCTCTGAAGTTGAAGCTTAAGCTAAAATTAATCTTAGAACCACAAACTATTTCATAACATCTTTCATAATAACAGCATTTTATTACTTTGTGATGCTAAGTCCTTCCCTGTTTCTTCACTCTGAAAAACCTCTATTGTACTGGCTTCTTCCTGTTTCATTGAAGGGAACAGCTTGTATGAATCAGGGATGAACCAGTATCCAAAGTTATGAATACCCAGCTATCACTCTTTGTCTTGACTGTTCAGAAAGACCAGAGTTGCATCTTCAAACATCCATTTCCATTCTTCCACTCTTTTCCCTCTGTGTAAGGAAGCCGTGACTGAAACCAGGATAATGGCCAAGTTAGTGTATAATAGTATGAGAAGTACATAGCTGTCAGTATGTGTCCCATATTCAGGAGAAAAAAAAAAAAAAAAAAAAAGGAAAAAAAAGAAAGAAAGAAAAAAAAGGTCTGTTTGTAATTCTCTTGTATTCTTTTTACATTAAATTGAATTCTTTGTGAAGGCACAGGCAGAGCTTTTTAAACTGAGATCCCCTCATCAAGATGTCTTTTACTGAAACTTTAAAGATCACTTGAAGATATCTCAAAGTCTTAAGAAAAGCAAACATTAAAGATCCCAACTCTCTAACATCTCAAGAAAAAATGGGCTGAGTCAGCTGATAACAAAATTAGTATTATTTATGCAGTTGTCAGTCTTTTAAGAGCTTACTCAGTCTTTTTGTCAGATTTTATGATTCTTCAGTACTCTGGAAAAAAGTGGATTGCTTAACAATGCCTTAAACTTTTCAATTCCTTCTTTGATGGTACAGAATCTCCTGCTAGCTCTCCTCTATTCTTCTGGTAGTCAATGTTCTCACAACCAGACTGAAACAGTTAATGAGCAAACTGTTTTAACTTAGTACAAATATGGGAATTAGAGCACAAATAGAAAAATGTAAATCATTGCTAAATCCACTTTTTCCCCCACACCAAAATAAAACCACTAATGTTAAAGGGTGGATATGACAGGCTCGTCTACAGAGCTTTCACAGTCAGTTACAGTATAATACCAAGTGTAGAGTATTTATTGCATGCAATACTGGACACTGTAGGGTTTCATTGTGAATCTGCAAGCAAATGACTGTTCAGCATTTGGATGGAGTACACAGCCAACTAAGATTACCACAGAAAACATGGGACATGAGAAGAATATTGTTTTCTGACCATGAAAAGACCACACACATGGTCCATGTGGAATGCACACTGGACCATCTTCAAAAACATAGAAGTTGCATTCTCAGTTATGCTCACAGGCTGGTTTAATTAAATATAGGCATTAGACAGTAAATGTGTTGGCAGTTTCACACTGAAATGCTGCTGTTCTACAAGTAACTTCCTCACTGTAGTTTATTCTTTTAAAATGGGACCATAATTTTTCATTCTACTTAAGACTGTAGAGGTTTCTGAGGGGAGACCTTTCTATAAGTCAGAATCTTGAAAAATACAACGTAAAAAAATCAAAAGTTAATTAAATTAACAAATATGAATTAATTAAGAAAATAAAAAAGATAGATATTTATAAAGTTTAAACTTCAAAAGATAGTTAGATAAAAGATAAATTCATATCTCGTAACTCATAAACTCATAAAAGATAAAAGATAAACTCATATTATAGATTCAATTGGCTATCATTTTTTTCATAAACATTTTTTTTTCTGGAATAGTATTTACCATATAATAGTTCTACATTTTATATACGTATAGATTTTTATACATACTTGGGTAAAATGACATTAACATTTTATTCAGTTTAGAGAGTCAAATCTAGACCACGACTAAAACACGTGTTAAAATATTTCCAACCAAAAATGTAATTAAATAAAACCTGTTATATGACCTTTGAAAATTTTAAGAACATAAACCTGATCTGTTCTCTTGGCACAGTCATTTTTTGGCTTGAAATTTCAAGATCTGTTTACAGATCTGAAATGGTCCATATAACATTACTTTTCTTCTCCCAGAAACATCCTTTCATGAATCAAAGCAAACGCTGATAACAAAGTTTTTTTGTTTAAAGTACATTTTCTAACTGCAGACTATATATTTACCTAACAGGCTGCTATGAAGTCATGATTTATACAGCTTGCTGATTTACATGGCTGGAAGCTTACAGTTGTATCATTATTCTATTTAGCACAAGCAGATAGACAGGGAGTGTGAAGGTAGTCTTTTCCATTTTTCCCCATTATAATCAGGAGAGACGAAACCTGACAGAAGGAGATGCATGGACTGAAAGGGACATAGACACTATCTGGTTTGCCTGTTAAGAGGATGTCTTGCCTGGGGAAACCCAATGCCCCTTTTTACAGTCACGTATGCATACATTCATCGGCTAAAAGCTAAACACTGTTCTTACAGTATGAAAGAAGCTGTATCTCTCATGAATTCAGGAAGCAGTAAACTTATGGCTGAAAAAGATACTGACTCCTGTTGAACAAAACTTTTTTGTTCAGATTTGCAGATTTGACCTGCCTGCAGACTTCCAATTGGCCATTAGCGTGGGCCAGGCAAAGAAGAAAAGCTAATGAGAAATAGGCATGAAAAACTGATCAGACAAGACAAGATCAGTAACAAGAGGGGCATGAAGACTTCCAAGCTCCAGAATCAGCTGTAGCCCAGACAGCTCCTGCTCAGTGGCAAAGCTGGAGAAGGGGTACACCAACCACCCTTAGCATCCAGCAGTTTGTCTAGTAGTTTGTATGGGGATGGTCTTCCCCAGTTGTCTGCTGTCCTGCTTGTAAATCACATTACATCTTATCCTTTGACCTTCTCCATTTTGGGAGTTAACCTCTGAATTTGGGCCAGGTCTTTCTACTGGGACAGCCAGCTGTTAGCACCTTTTATCCCATGGAACAAACATTTCCAGGTGTTTTAGCTTTCTATCTCTGCGATTATGTTTGGAAGTATTTTTAAGGTGCATATCTTGCTGAAAAGGCGTGGTTATGCATTATTTGTATTGCCATCAATTTTTTAGCTATACTAGTCCTGCTGCTGTTTTAAGACTAAGAGTAAAACTCACCTAAACTCACTTCTTTGAAGCTGCTTCTTTGAGACAAGCCCTTTGAATTCCACTTGGTTACCAAATCACATCTGAGGTCAGACTGACTCTGCTTGGGATACCACTTCCCACCAGCATTACTGTCTTTGAGGAGATGTCCTGTGGGCTTTAGGAGGTATGCTTTATTTCCCCTCTCCTGTCCCCCACCTTACCATATCCCACAGATCTAGAAGCTCTCATGAAAGACAGCAGTGTGCTGAACAGCCTATTTCCAGGCTACGCTGACGTGATAAACACATTGAGCAGTGCAGCTTGTGTGTAAGTGGCTTTGTAGCTGAGGTACCAGCGCTGGCCTGAATGAAGCATTCACGTTCCCTGTAGCTGCGGATATACATCACTGAGTAAATAAATGCTCTTTGGGAGGCACAGTGCTGTTTATTCCTGCTCTGAGGAAAAAAGGTTATTTAAATAGATGGCATAGATGGAGCCAAAATATTTGGAGGAATGGAATGAGTGTTCCGGCCTTTACAACTGAAGTCGCACCTCTCCTGCACTTCCCTGGTCGTCTGTGCAGGCCCTGGGGCACAGCGTCTCCTGGTTTTTGTGATGTAGGACTGCCGAACCAGCTGCCGTTTTGCCAAATTGACAGCAGTATATTTCTTCTGTTTTCAGCCTGCATCCATGCACATCTCAAGTCAGAGTTTAGTACTGAAAACATATGTTGTTTTAATCTGCTTTATGTCTAGTATCAGTAATAACAGCAGCAATATAACCCATTTATTTCGCCTGAATGAAAGAAGCCAAAAGGCACTCTTTTAATGATTTTTCCATTCCTGCTGTTTATATTTTTATAGTGTCTATTAATTGGAGACTATTAGTAAAACAATACTGTGTACGTTATTTAGGAGCCCTGTTTAAAAAGAACTCATTAGCTGACAAGTTGTTACAGAGAAATACTTTGGTGTTTAAAATAAATAAATAAAGAATGCATGTACTTCAATCCAGTGTTGTGTTGCTGGCACTAAAAGGAGTTCCCCCATTTTCTAAGAGCCCTTCCATGGGGGAGAGTGAGCTTACTTCCTAAGGAAATTACTGTAGAGGTGTCTGTAAGAGAAAACCAGGCACCGCTTTGCAGCTCTACAACTGCAAAGAGAGCAGTCATGAATGAATGTTGAGCCAAAAGAATGATGCATGTTTACATTATGCTTACTATATTATTCCTGCAAATGCATAAAAATGTAGCTGCCATGAACAACTGCCATGTATAGCATTTAGTATTTGGGAAAGCATTTGGTGCTGGGTACGGGGCTCCGCATCAAAATTCTGCTTTAAAAAACCCTCTTCCAGACAGCTGCAGACTTTGGAGAGGTGACTGCTCTGGCACGCAGCACAAACTGCAGGGGACAAGCAGTGTCTGCGGGTGGGTTTCACCAGAAGATACGATTTTGTCTGAGTGGGGCTTTCATTCAGAGAAACCCCACTGCCCCTTGCTCTGCCCTGTGACTTTAGCAGTAGCAAAGCTCGCTTTGTGCTTTGCGGTCACTTTGCACCATCCCAGTGACAGAGAAGAGGGAGGTAAAGGACGAAGTGTGTGTATCCTTTGGCACCTGGAGAGATGCCCCCCTTCCACCTGGCACAGGTTGTGCTGGGACTACGGTTTATGGGACCATGTGATGGACTGGGCCAATGAGTGAGACAAGTTTGAAATCATCCTTATTAAAAATTGAGAGAGAGAGAGAGAGAGAGAGAGACCAAAAAAAGAGAGAAAGGGAGATTATTTTTAAACCTGGTATATTCATTGGGTACTTTATTTTGTGGCTTCATAAGCGCTTGAGCACTTACACTGACACCACTGAGAGGGTGGCAAAGGACAAAAAAGAAGCAGGTGGAAGCCACATAAATGGTACTGCCATTGAAAAACAGGCATGTGTAAACCATGCTCTTAGCACAGAAAAAAAACCCACAGGTATGTCTTGTGATTCCTCTGGAAACAGGCAATGATATTTTCTTTCCATATTGTGAGTTCCCTTATTCCTTGTAACGATGAGGTTTCCCAGAGTGATACATTTAGAGAAGCCAAAAAAAGATTTAAAAGTTTATTTAGAGGATAACTGAAAAAAAAAAAAAAAAATGCAGTTTAATTATTTTTTCAAGACTGGCAAATCAGTCTGATAACTCAGAAACTTGTGTTACCAAGCCTATAATATACTGGAATTCAGAAGCTATTAACAGAAGATATGGTGTTTGGGGATTTTGTTTTTTGTTTTTAACTGCATAGCTCTGAAAATAAATAAATAAATAAATAAATGTCTTCACTAAGTCTATCTTGGAGAAAAAATGTTTCCAGGATCAATTCCTGCTTTCTGTTTTGCATATTTTCTTTGTGACTAGTGTTAGTGTTTTAACATTCATCATGCAGTTAGTGTGCCAGCTGAGTGACTGCTTAAATAGGAGCAGAAATGCACGTTGAGTAAATTCTTTCAAACTCCTCAACAAGAAAATAAGTGTTATAAAAGAGTGCTGAAATAGAATGATTCAAGTAGTGCTACATTCACAAGTTAATTCCTTGAGCCTGCTTATTTCCTCTGGACTTATTAACTTCCAAAAACCCTTCCATGTCCCATGTGGGCCTGTACAGAGAAAATTAACCCAGGTCTGAGGCAAGCTGGCATTCGGGCACACCTGTACATCCTGACGCAGGTAATACACTTACTGTGAAGTTCTGTGGTCAGCAAAACAGGAGCCTCCAGGCAAACAGATTGACGAGCACTGCACCTAATTTCTTACTCTATTATGCAACTTGAGTAGCCAAACCCAACAACACTCTATGCTTCTTGGGTCCTACAGGAAGTCTGAAGTCAGGGTGACCTTGGTCACCCTCACTGTATTTACATGCCAAAGTAATGAGAGTGCATGACAAGCTGCTGTTCTTCCTCAGAAACTTTACAGATCCCTCAGCAAAGAGGTTTTAGGAGCTGATAACCTCTGCTTTTCAAGGTCCAACTTCAAGTGAATAGGCAGGAAAAAACAGTAGAATGTAGTGGATGTAAAGCTGGAGAGAGAAGAGAGTCAGCAGAGGTTTAGACATCATTGGGAAATGAAGCTGTTAGGCTACACCAATTTTAAAAGGCAAGACAGGGAAGGGAGGGTGAAATACATTATTTATATGTGCTTTCTGCAATGTTCTCTGAAAGTCAGCTTCACTGGAAACTTTCCTGCTCCGTATTCAAAGCTGGATATTTTTACATCCACACAGAACGATGTGAAGTGTCAGGTCTTGAAGATTTAGCCCAGTTCTCACTTACGGGCTGCACTGGGGCAGTAGAGGTCTGGGGCACCAGATCTTAAGATCAAGTACATGGAAGCAAGGAACGTTAAGGCATTTTTTGGAAAAGAGTAGTTTAAAGCTCTTCAAAGTAATTTGTCCAAAGAGTTATGTATGAGGGATTTGCTTTGCTTAAAAGTCAAACCAGTCCCAACATAACTTTTCATTGACAAATGAGTGTCAACTGAAGCATAGTTTGTAAGATGTCTAAATATTAACCTGTTTTAGCTTAATATTCTGTTTATTTTTCAAGCAGACTCCACCATATTTATTTCACAGCAACAAGTCGTCTTGCTCCCAAAAGGCAGTCTGCCCACAATACTATCCTTTTCCTGTTTGTTGTTGTTGTTTTGTTTTTGTTTTGTTTGTTTGTTTGTTTTGATTTTCCAACTTATATTATGTGGAGATGGCCTTGGGAAAAAAAAAAAAATAATGCTGCAACTCAGGCAAAATGGGGCTATCTAGGCCCACTTCATCATGTGGATGAGATGCTGTCAACACAGCTTTAGCTGTCAGAAAGACAGTCTTCTGCAGTACCGCAGCTTGTTAAACAGACAGACATACAGAAATAGAAATAAGCATCCTCTGGCAAGAACTGCTCTTGAGAGTTTTTTGTGTGCTTACCTAAAATGTAGTTCTGCCCGTTAAACCATCCTTAGACCTGTGGTTTCTGTAAGATGCACACCATCCTTATCCCCCACCTTTGAACTGCTACCACAGTACATTGTGGTGTTTGGGAAAGCAGAGCAAAAGCTCGGAATGAGTGGATCAAGTACAAACATCCAAAGTCCTCTGGCACTGGCACGTCCCCGTTCTAAACACCTGTGAAACCACCGTTCACAAATAGCAAACTGTCACATGATAAAATACCTTGACTTTTTCAGCATGCGTACCTTCCTTTTCACCTGTTTGTTATTGACTAATGTAGTATGGGCATCTCCAGTAATCCACAACTCTGGCAGCTAGAGGAAGTGGTGTTAATGAGTAACCATGCTTCTGTAGGTACAGACTGGCTGTAAAAGGACATGTAACCATTCTCAGGCATATTATTGAATAAAATAGACTTGGTGTGTTGCAGCTAAGGGCAAAATATATATATAAATACAATTCTACATATACAATGGCTCTAATAATTTGTCTTTCTTGCCAAAGACTGAATTGCTTAAAACTAATGTTATACCTATGAAGCATTCTTTGGTCCTCTATCTTAAAGAAGATGACTGCATGATTTTAGCATTTTTTTTTTCTGAGAAAAATGAGAAGTAGGGAATTAAGTAGTCTGACTGTTCACTGATTTTAAACAGATTTGAAAGACAAGACACTTCTAAGGGTATTGCAAGGGTCTAAAGTATGTCTGGGAAACCAAATTCATTATACTGTGCGTTTGAACAGAACAACTTTTTGTTTGTTTGTTTCCATATTCAAAGTCACCTCTTGTCACTCCATCTGACACTGTCATAAGAGAGATATAAAGAAGTTTTGCTTCTCAGCTGTAGAGACTGAGACTCAAGAAAAACATAGGGAAGGCAACATAGCTTCTACAAAGGCTACCCTACTAATTCTGCAGGTGGTAAATAAATAGACAGTGCATATTTTCATTTTTTTTTTAAGATATATAAAGGTAGGCATGCAACTACTTGCTGTGGTCAAGGATTCAGAATAGTCTGAAAAGTTTCTTGCTGATTTACTACACTATGCTTCTTGCACGGGTTTTCTGTTCTGTCGGATGTGGTGACATCAATGTTTACTTTTCCTTTGGATTATTCTCCTTGTCTTTTGATGGTTTCTGTGTTGCCATGTTACCAGTTGCAGAGTCATACCACCCAAGAGTCAAAATGCTCTGCCTGAATGCTCTGCTGTCTCCTGGAGTCTGAGTGGAACAGTGTTGATTTTCGCATGCCTTCCCTGCTTCCCTCAAGTCATGACAGACATACGCTGACAAGAGTGAGCAGAATATACCAGGTTTTCTGCATTAGCATTTGGGTAATCTTTGAAGTGTGGTAGCTAGTATTAATGAATAACACACAAATCTCAGTAAAGGAATGATTCAGTTCTAAGCTACACAACAGGTGAAGTAATATGAGGGATAGTGAAGTTCTCAATAATTATTTGACCTAAGAACGAGTCCTTAGTGAAAAGCAATAGATCATTTATGCAGTCTTGACATTTAAAACAGTAGAATTTTACACAGCTGTTTTGCCATTTCTGGACACAATCCACATGATCAGTTGGTCTACACTGCAAAAGAGCAACAGTATTTTAAGGACAACAGGACTGGCTCAGCTGTTAGTTATAGATGATGAAGGCCACTTTGCTCTTTCCTCACACTACATTTCAGCCCTTCAAGCACTCAGACATTCTCCTGCCACACGGCTGCTTGTCTCCATGCTGAGGATGTGCAACCAGGATGGCTGTCAGAGGGATCTTCCAGTCTCCAGCCTTGCTGGGGGCCATTTGACATGCCAGTTCTGGTGCCCATTTGGCTGCATGAAATAGAGTGAAATAGAGTAAGAAAGCAGGCTGGCTGAAACCTAATAGTAGCAGAAGAGAAAAGAGTGGCTATCAGTCCTTAAGAACTTCCTGATTTAGTTAGCTCACTCTCACCAGTTCACAGCCCTAATCCAGTTTAAATGCTAGAGAGTTGTGTATCGAGAACACCTCCCCAGTTACTTTGCTTTCACCAATGCAGAGCAATCAGATAATGACCTTGGACTGGCTCACATGCTGCAGAGTTACACAAACATTATTCTCCAAACTTTTCTTGTTCAATGTCTCTTTTAAACGTAACTGCTTGCACTTGTATCTATCCCTCAGTATGCTAGTAAAATGACCTTTCCACCAGTGGAAGAGCAGAAGAAACCAATTGCAAAGATGTGGATACAGACTTCATTACCTCTGCTTAGATATATTTTTTCTTTAGAGGGAGTTTGTTTTCTAGAACACAGTGCTGGTAGGATACTAGCCTTTTGTTGTAATCTTACTGCAGCAAATTCAGAATTTGTTCAGTTTTGGTGTTCAGAATTCACGTATAAAAATAAAATATTAATTTCATTGTATGGACATGCAAAAAAATAAAAAAAAAAATAAAAAGCCATATCAAAAACATCTTAGAGACATGTTGTTAGGGATTGTAAGACATGGAAATGCCAAATTTAAGTACAAATTTTCAATTTTACTTCTTGACATTTAAGTGTGCACAAATTATGGTTTAAATATTGTCACACTTTCTCATGAAAAAAATTCCTGGCTTTATCTAATCTTGAATAAAAATAATGTATTATAACACCTTGGATAGTGTTTGAATAGCATTTTGTATATACCACAGTAATTACTATAATTTAAAGGGCAGGGGAGAAATGAAAAATACTATTTAAAATAGTTCTGAACTACAGGTGCTATTGATAACAGCTTGTCAAGAGTTGCACTGTTAAATCTGCCATCCAGAGCCCTGCAACTGATAATTATTCCCAATTTATTAGGGCTTAAGTGGAGCACCAGAAAATTTGGAGGACTTATATAGGTCTATCTGCGTGTTATATAGCCAAAAACTGTTTGCTTGAAAGAACATCATCATCTGTTTAAGTTAAGCACCTATTTGATTATTTAAGAGGAAAACTCTAGCAAGTATTAGAGAAGCAAAAGTGAATGAGTTATGAATTTCAGCATTCAGAGCTTTCCATTTTGTTTTAGATTCAGAATAAATTTGTCAGATTAAATATGTCCTGCATTCTCTCAGCCCAATGGAATAAAGTCTTATTCAACCAATTTATTTTGTTAGCTATAAAAGGCAAACTAGGAGGCCACACTTTGACTGAAAAAGAAATTAAACACTCAAATTCCTCTGTGATTATGCATCTGTTAAAATTTCCTTCTATCTTTAAAAACCTGAGGTGGAAGTGGCTTCCCAGATCTTTACAAGTGCTAACCAGCCAGCGCTGCACTGGGTGGTACCTACAGCAGCTTCAATAACCAGGCAGAAGAAACTACAGGGAGTTCAAATCTTTTGAAATATGGACTTCAGTCTAACCATGTATGTATAGATTTAGGTATTAACGTTAAGACCATACCAATCTGGGCTCTGCACAACAGTGTGCAAGCTACTAGTGATCTTGAAAGCATATTTAATAGCCTTATCAAGACTTATCATGCAAAGAAAAGCCTTCCCAGAAAGGAACCTAGTATAGACTTTTACTAACAAGATTGATCTTTGTTGTTAAACACCAGAAAACCCAATACTCTTCTATTCAATTGTCTACAGTCAAAGAGCAAATATTCCTATAAGTGAATTCCTTCAACATAGGCAAAATAAAAAAAAAAAAAAAGCTTTTCCTCTTCGAAAGTGAGATTTATTACGAAAAGTTTTAGAAATAATTTTCATGACGTTCCATGAGTCCTAAATTCATTGTAAAGATCCCTTATTTCTGTAGTGCTTTGTGTTTACTGACTGTTATTTTAAACGCAATCTTTACATTACAAAGCTGCAGCTCAGTTTTGTCAAGGGCTAAGCAGAGGCAACCATTGAAAACCACTCAACCAGTGCTGGCCAAATATACCCATTGATCAGTGCTATTTGCCTCTTAAAGTTAGGACCTAATCCCTAATGTGATCCCTATGAAGCCTCTACTTTATTTATTTATTTTATTTTATTATTACTTTTTGTTTTGCTCTTGGAATCCAAGCCTTCTTCACCACAGAAAACAATTGATGTCTCCCCCTCTCCCTCAGTTGAGTCACACCCAAAATTGTAAGCAGAGCTGGAGGAATCAGTTCAGAACAAATACAAGCTTAAAGCAGGCATTGCTGGCAGTTTAAAAGAGTGTAATTGCTTTATTCCATTGTTTCTCTCTCTCTCTCTTTTTCCTGCTAGCTCTGTATGTTCTGATTGCTGCAGGGACTGGAAGTGGAAGTGAGGAAATGCCATAAAACAGCTGTTTACAGAGGACTGTTAGTCTGCTCAGAAGCATTAGAAATCTCCTGAGGACTTTTGTATACATGAGGTTTTCAAACCAATTGTACAAACTGAAGAGTACAGTCAAAGTTTCAGATCAACATCCACACACCAAATGACAATTATTGTTATTTATTTATTTATGCTGTGGCAATAGGAAGAGGTGCCATAAGGTTAGGCAGAGTGCAAAAGAGACTTTCTTTTTCATACTTCAGATTATCAATGGACTTTGTTAAAGGTGTTACGTGTCATTTGTACTGTGATAGCTTAAAAAAAAAAAAAAAAAGCATTAGGCAGGATCATAACCTTCTTAAAGTAGATATACAAGAAAAAGTTTGATTACACATAAAGTAGGATAACTATCTCCAAATACCTTCCACCTAATTGTCAAGCAAGAACACAATGTTCCAAGATATCTTAATTCATCCTGAAAATGTGTAAACTAAAAGGGAGCAAGGTCCCTTTACCCTCCACTGAGATTGCTCACATCTTGAGTAAGCCAGAAATAACTGGAATGCCATGAATTCAGACCCTTTCATCTGAATTCACTTTCAAGCGTTATCAAAATCCTAAAAGAGATTCCCTATCCTACACTTCAATTTAGTACCTAAACACAAAGATGTTTGTTCAAACCCATCTCATGAAACACATGAAAACTAAACATTTTTCACTTAAACACCATTTGCCCATCAGATTAGCAGAAGAGTTCTAGAGGTCTTGAAGTCCTCCCGTATAGTATAGCTCTATATAATGTCCTCTGGAGACTGAGCACCATGCTGAAGTCAGCTTTGTTTTTAAATTCTACGCAGTGCCATTGGCTTTATTGGAATTGAGTTAGCTCTTGTTAGTATTCTCTCAATTGGAATTGACAACTTTTCATATGATCTGACCACTTCAATTTATAGGAGTTATTTATGTTTAATATATTTTAATAGAGGTGGCCGACATTCTACTAAAAAACTCACTTTCAGCAGAATCTTTCCTCCTTTTGAACATTTTCTTAGTGCAAAGGAAAACTGTCTCAACAGCTCAGATTTCAAAATGAAGTTCAGCAAAAACTGAAAGAGCAGAACTGAGGAAGTGGTTTGGAAGGTTTCAGAAAGCTCAGGTATACTCATGGATGTTTTCGTTACTTTTTTTTTTTTTTTCAATTTCTTTTTGCTCTTTTTTGCTTTTTTGTGGGGGGTTGGAGCGTGGAAGGAAGGGCAGCAGCAAATTGGAAGAGACATTTGGAGAACAGGCATGAGAAGAAGAAAAATAAAAAGGAGTCACCTGTAAGATTGGTTGGCATGACATCTTCTTGTAATACTTGCTGAAGATGCAGCCTTCAGTGTCACAACTTGTCCAAAAGCCCATGCCCTGTCTCCCACCTGTGCCTGTCCGTTCAAACCAAGGTTTTGTTGACCTCAACATTTAAACTCAGAATTACAGCAATCAAAGCAACCTTTGATTTTTAAATTTCGTTTTCTACTGTGGGTTAAGGCATGTGTTCTACAAGTTGCTCTAGTGAACTCAGTATTTCCATGCCAATGACCCTTCTGTGTGAGAGAAGATGGTGGAATCCTGCCCTTGACTTGTTTCTACTTTGAAAAGGAAGGGGTGGAAAAATTTTGACAATAAGTTACGATCACTAATTTTTTCTTCATATCACTGTTGTGGTATTCAAATTTCTCAGGAATTTCAACAGAAAAATATGGATTCCTACTTTTTTTCTTTTCTTTGTATCCAACTAACTTCAGAAAACACAAGTTTAGAACAGCTTCCTTGTGGTCTTACAAATATCAGGGTAATCCAAGGGACCAGCCAAGGAGGTTTTTATGTACTGCGGTGGCTAAAAATTAAGAACTATTAGCAATTATAGTTATAAATGCATTTTTGTTTGGTATATGTCCTACTTTTGTTTCATATAAGAAAAGCCAGTCCCAAAAATACATATATTATGTAGCAAGAGTTAACAATTACTCCCTAGTGATACATATATAACTTCCATGACACTTTTGCTGGGATTATGGGTCAACAGTTTACTTCTTAATGAAAGAGGAAAAAATGTTGCTGTTATGACACAGGTGCTGAAATCTTAGTAACAG
Organism: Cygnus olor; assembly: GCF_009769625.2. Classification (NCBI taxonomy): domain Eukaryota; kingdom Metazoa; phylum Chordata; class Aves; order Anseriformes; family Anatidae; genus Cygnus; species Cygnus olor. The sequence goes on along the minus strand of NC_049198.1, from coordinate 43,984,809 downwards.
CTACAGACCAATGTGAAACCCCTGTAAATCATGACTCCCTCACAAGACAACAAACGGGAAGTATTTCCCCAAGCTACTCTTATTTTGCTAAGAGTGTCATCTTGTGGAATTCTTGGAACACTCTTCAGCCCTGATTGGCAGCTAAAGAGGAGGATTAGTTTTCCTCCTGGTGGAGTAATCCATTATAGTTGAGGGTGATTGCTTTTAGGAAAGCAGCGTGTCAATAAAACAAAGGAAAATGTGCTTCCCTGACAGATACCACTAATGAGACACCGTTCCTTTTTTTGCTTTCTAGAGGTATTTCTAACAACAAGGCTTTCTGGTTTTGTTGTTGCTGTTTTAGAGGGGGTAGGGAGGCTTTTTTGTTTGGTTTTTGATTGTTTTGTTTTTGTTTTGTTTTGTTTTGATGTGGGGGGTAGGGGAATTGATTGTGGTGGTGGTGGTGGTTTGGTATGGTTTTCCTTTAACCTGCCGCAGCTGCACAGACCTTGCTATCAAACTGTTGTAATCTCAAATCAAAAGACACTTAGCACCTACAGGACTGCAGAGGCTTTGTCACACCTGGTGGGTTTGAGTCCCCCATTTCTATACCACAATAATCCTCACCGACAAGCCTCTGTGGTGCTGATAGTGATAATCAAAGCATACTTTTTTCCTCTTGATATCACTTTTCAAGAGGTGTTCTTCAGATTCCCTAAACCTGTCAAGCTTTCTGTGATGCGTGCTCTAGGCCACAGGACTGCCAAATCAATGGCAGCCATAATCAGAAATGTCAATTCTGAGAATGGAATTTATTTCCTGTAACCAAAGCTGTACTCTGTGGCCCTGTGCCAAAAGAGAATTTCATTTCTCTTTAATTATCTAGAGCAATTCATGCTCTGAAGCATTCTTTTGAAGTAACATGCCAAGAAAATATGGGTTAGAAGTTTTAATGATATTATATAGGTCAGCAAACAAGGACACAGTTTTCAAAGTACAGTTCAGCACAATTCATTGTACAGTGGCTCTAAATTTAACCTTGTGTCACTCAGCCCACACAGCTTTTATATAGGATATTCAAACTAAATATAAAAGGCTAGAAAGGCTGCTAGTTGGAGATCTGAAAGTGTTGCTCCTCTTTATTTGCTGCATTTAAGGAGACTTCACTCTAGGCAGATAACTTCTGTTGCTAACATACAGGCACCGGGCTTGCTAGACATTTCTGATTGTTCATAAAATCTGAAGTGAGATGGTTTCTTTCATAACACATGAGTAGGCCAAAATGAGCAGCTTTCGTGATTTTGAAAATACAAATGAACTCTCTAACTAGCTCATAATGCTAGGACTCACCCAGATGGAAGAGTTCTGCTGAATAAATCAACAGCACTACTTCATTCAAGAGCAATTAATTCTCAGTGAACACAGCTGGATATAAGCCCATAGCTCTAAAAGGCTGTGTTTTTCTAAGCTCTTCCATCCAGATATCATGTCATTTTGCAACTGAATTACTACTCAGAAAAGATACCACCACAAGTATTTTAGAAGCACGAATTTTACCAGGATATGAACACTCACTTCTGCTATGTGAGGTCCCATTTTTTTTGAAGTGGGTTCTTGTTTGTTTATGTATTTGAGGAGGGGCTCCAGACTGCCTCTGAAGTGGAGGAAATTAAGTGTTTCCCAAAATGAAGAATAATGTATGTAAACAGAAAAATGCAAGTCATAGCTCGGCAATGAACTAAAGAACCATTATCACTACTGTCAGCAAAAGGTGGAAATAGCCATTTGCAAGATGGCAGAAGCCCCAACCAACTCTTCAGAGGACAAATAAGTTTTTTTTTTTTTCCAAATAAAGTTCAACTGGTGTACAGGCAGTAATGATGAGATACAGAGAAATGAGTAAGCATTATAAATGACTGTAAACATGTGTTTGTGTCTTCGAGTAGTTGTTAGTTTAGTGAAACCTAGTCTATTTGCCCAGACAATTTGTTACAAATGAGCACACAATGCTCCATAGCATATGTTGTTGAACTTAACTAACGTGGGTACTTTCTTACACTTCACATTCAGCAAAGATTTAGTAGCAGAGCATTACAATGTAGTTTTATGTTAGTGTAATAGCATAGTGAGTGCTAAGACTTCATTAACTCATTTGCTAGTAGATTAAATAATATCATTAATAAAGAAAATGAGACTGCCAAAATAAATGTAGAAAGTGTATTGTGATGCACGATTCTTGGGGGAAGCGGGAGAGAGTTGCTCTGTGCATTCCTTCCCTTCTTTACAAAATAAAAGACAAAATTTTTCCATTGTTATTTAAGAGGAAATACTCTACCACAAGAGTGTCTTGGGTTACAATTCATAATACAGTATTTTTACCCAGACTCATTAAATATTGTAGAGAAAACTAACTGGCTGCTCTTCCCCCTCTGAAACATGAAAGTACTTGACAAAATGAAAAGGCATAGAAACCATGCAAAGCACAACTTCATAACGTTACTGAGGCAAATAGCTGGCATTTATCTGGGGAGAGAAATTCTGCAGCTAACTTAGCTGGGATGAAATGCCAAGCACAGCCTTTCAGTTCTTACACTTCAGGGCCTAAATACACCAGCAAAGGACAAAGCAAATTTCTGTCTTGCCTTCTATAGTTGAAAAAGTAAATGCCTGAAGACGAGAGGAAAGTGAGGCTTTCATCTGAACAGTTTGGCAGTCAGACCTGTTGGGCCTTTCTGAAGCCGAACTGCCAGTTTGTGAAAATGAGATGTGTAGGTGGTGATAATATCTTTTATTAGTCCAACTTGTACAGCTGGAGGGAAAAGGATAGCTTTTGGGTGCACAAACCTTTCTGTTATTAAATACTCCCTTCGAAAGATGCACCTGGGAACTAAAGCTCATAACCGCAGCAGACAGTAGAAGCCCTGGATTCATTAGCGGTTTTAGGGCATATTTCCTTTCTTCCGTTTTCTCCTCCAGCTCCCTCCAAAGAACTCCGTGTGTTCCCTAGGCCATAAATTACCTGTTTCTCAACTATCTTAGGAGATAACAGTTCTTAGCACCCGTTCGCTCTACTCCAGAGGCTCAAATACCTTTCCTCTCATTTCTAATTAAGCTCTGTATAATTAAATCCACAGGCACTGTTCCTAACTTGCACGTAACTTTGAAGTCTGATGTTTCTCTTTCAGAACTTTCAAGACTTCTGTACCCACAAGTTTACCTGGATTCCCAACAACTCCAGTTGTTCCAATTAAAAATAAATAAATAAATAAATAAATAAAATTGCCTTTTTGCTATATCTTTGCATACATGATCCCAACATGACTATCACTCTATTTTGAAAGTAGAGGTAAGTTCAGTTAATGGCAAACGATGACATAGGAAATCTCCTTGCCCCCGACAGCTTCCAATGTCCTATGGCATGCCGTGGGAAGAAGAGCGGATTACTTAGCCTTCTATAACATTTCCTTGTGCAGCAGGCCTGTGAACAAAACACTTGCAGAGTCCCATGACTTGCCAAGCTCTACAGGCACCCATATGCCCAGGGATGGTTCACCAAATTACAAATCCCTATGGCACGGTGAGGCATGGATCTGGGAAATGCTACTGTAGGAACTGGACCTTTACGGGCTGACACACTCTTTGACATGTCCTCCTAACCATACACCCTAAGTCCTCTTTTATGACCAAGGCTTCAGAAGGTACAAACTGTGACTCCATTTGCTCAATCCAAGCAAACTGCTAAAGACCAATCACACCCACGGTGCTGCTTCTGTTGTTCTTCTGCACTATATCAAATCTTCAGTCCCGCGGAGACAGTTTGCACCACATCTTTAGGCTGACAAATAGACTCAGGAAAAGGCCACAGAAACTTGCAGGCACAGTGGGAAATTTCACAGCTGTAGCTTTGAGGCTGATGGAAAGGAAGAGACCATGTAGAAGATCTGCCTCTTTTGCTTTCTCTTGCATTCTGTCTAGGAGTCCACTGCTTTCCCTTCATGAACAGAGAGGAGAACTTATGTGCTTGGTCTATTAGCTCAGTAAGCCTGGGAAACCTCGAAGGCCAGGGAAGGCCAAAGAGTGAAGCCTGGAGACCGTTTGTTTTCTGCAAAGAGCTTCCCTCACTTCTAAATTTCTGTTAGCATGGCAGGAATCATTGATATGACATTGAATCTTGTAACCTTGGTATCTTGGAATCTTGTATCCTTTCCATTCTGAAACTAAACCATCAATTTCATTTAGTTAATGAATAAATGATATAAATCATATACTGTTAATGGTTTATAACAGCTAATTCCCAGCAGCAGAGTTTCCAGTCTTACTATTTTTTGGAGTATTCTTAATAGATACATAAATAACTAAACAATACTTTTAAATTGTCAGCAAATTTTGAGTTCCCTTGCATGATTAACGAGATTATTATTTTTTTTTTCTAACTAAACCCACCAGAGGTAGGGTAAAACATTTAATGTCTTCATTGGTGTAATGTTCACCACATTTTTAATGGAAAGCTTTCTATGATACCAAAGTCAAGTGGATAAGAAAATGGTGAGATTTCGTAAGAGCAGAATACTGGAAAAAAAAAAAAAAAAGAAAAAAAAAGTGGAATAGGACATTTTTCCAGTGTCATATAGACATGGTTAAAAAGAAGACTTCAAGGAAAGATACTGCAAAAGAGGGTATAGAGAATTACTGTATGCAAGTTGTGATTCCACACCATTTGGACCGGCTTTAGACCGGCTTTAGAATATCATGGAGAGAACAATAACAGTGATCAGAGATTTAGAAAATATGCTTCTGGGGAAAGGTTAAATGAACTGTCTAGAGACTCGAAACTAAGGAAAACCATGGACAGGTTTTTGGCTTTATTTGGGGTTTTTGTTGTTTTTCTTTGTTATTTACTTCTTTTGGTGTAAACAGAAAGGAAATAAACTTTAAGTTCACTGTAAAAAAGACAAGAAGTTTAAGCCATAAAAAAGGACATTTGGGTCTGACCTTGGTAAAAACTTTCTAGCTACTCTGTTCTTCCAGGAATGTCATATGAACCAATCCTGTCATAGGAAGGATGATGGACCAGATGACTTAGCTGGTTCTAAGACTTCTAGTGGGTTTCCCTGAAAGTTTTTTTTCAGTTTGAACATTTCTTCCTTATACCACCAGCTATGATTTAAGACATTTGTGGTATCACCTTACCAAAGGGCTAACAAATTTATATCTACAGCTGTTCTTTCTCAGTATAATAAATGAAATCAAAACAGCCAATACCTTTTTTTTCTACGTCTTCTTTCCTTTCCCCTTTTTTCTGCTCCAGAGGTGAACACAAGGCTGAAAACCATGGGACTTTAACAGTAGTGGGTGATGAGGACTCCACACTCATTTTCTTGATAGTGAGGGTCAGCACTGAGTTAATAAGGGACTCTTCTAATAAAAAGATTGCTGCAAATTTGCTTCATTACAGTATCAGATCCGCAGGTATTTGGTACCAGATTCACTCATCCAGACACGAGACTGCCATGACCATAGCAAGGTTAGGAGACAGCCCTCTCAGTATTAGCTAGGCCTCTGCCTTAACTGTGTCCCCCAAGGGAGGTGTGACACAGAGCCATTGACACCATGGCATTGTCACATGTTAAAAATGTTTTTCTTGGCAGTGCTGCCTGTAGTTACAACCAAAACAGCTTGAGCTTAACACATTCAGAAGTGAAGGAAAGTACAGAACAGGCTTGAAATTCAGTCTTTTTTAATATAGAAATTACTAGAAATAAAAAAGGTTAAGTTCCTGCAGCATGGTGCCACTTACAGAGAAGATGTCTTTTTTTTAAGCAGCAAAACCTTAGGAAAGTCAAGTTAATTTTCTCACTTCTTCCTTCCATTCCTTTGTGAAGCACTGAGACCCAGCCAGAGTGAACTTCCAGATTATTATTTGTGATTATTGGTAGAGTAAATGTTGCAGCACTGGCCACTGTGGGGTTACCTGTCTGTGCTAGGCAGCTGTGTGAGGTTTGGAAACCATCTACCAGAAGCCTCTGAGCTTTCACGCTTGAGTAACCACCTTCTTACAATTAATCTGCAAATGGGAACTCACGCAGTCTCTTGCACTTATTCGGGACAGCATGGTTGTCCATGTTTGCCAGGCTATTAACATTGTTCCCCACCATTTTCAAATGTTATTGTCAATGGATTATAATCATTGCTCCTGTTGAGAGTACAGGCTGTGTAGTAACTGGATCTACGTGCAGACACAAATGGCTACTTGCCACTTAGTAATAACTGCTATAAGTAAATAAAAATTTAGTGAAGCTATGGACAAAATATCGAATCGTTTGCAGACGATAAATAAAGACCATAAATAAAAAGTTTGTTTTGCATTGCCCATCTTGACCAGCATATTGCCTCCAATGGAGTCTAAGAGGAGGCATTTATGGAAATAGTATAGAAAACAGGATGGTTATAAAATAATTATTTCCTGCTTTAATCTTCCAGCTATATATAACCACATGTATTTACATATTTGCTTAAATAGTTGTATTAGAGAATGAAGAAACTGCCACCATTACCTCTGGCTTCCTCTGACAAACTCTGGGTGATGCCCATCCATGTTTAATTTTTTTTAGTTTCCTTTCTATCACATGTCTGGACAGTTAATGTCTGATAAAGTTACTTTTTCTGAACACATTAGGAACTGCATTACCATGGGGTGCAGAAGACTCAGGTTTTCTGGGAATGACAGAAGAAACTGCAGCAACTGGGCTGACAAATGAAAGAGGCAATGAAATCTATAGTATTTACCACAGATGTACTTCTGATGTCGAACAAGTGAGGAGGCTTGTAACATATTTCTCAGGTTATTTTCTCTGACGTTTCCTAGCTCACACTAACATCCCACTTCTTTTATTGTTTGTTTTTTGTTTGTTTGTTTTGTTTTGTTTTGTTTTGTTTTCATTCTTTGTCCATACCTCATGCCTCTTTCTAAAACCGTGTACTCACACGTTGCATTACTTCACCCCACTTTCCTTCCCTAGCAGGGCAGCTGCTGATTCTTTATGGGGTTGTTCTGCTCTTCTGCCTCCCACCTGTTCAAAGAACAGCTCTGTGGCTACATGACATAGCTAGGCGAGGCACTGCGGAGGCTATCCTGTCCGATACGCAGAGCCTGAAAGCACTGGAACTCATTATCAGGAGTTATGATGAGTTTCTCTGGAAAAATTGTCAAGATTGAATGTATTGGGTGGGAGGACAGACTGAAGGATTACAACCATGACATCTATGCACCCTGTATCCCTGCTGTCTGTCTCTTGCTTAAGTATCTAACTCTGTGATTGATCAGTGAGGCCATAAAAAGTGATGTATGTTTTTCATGCACTCTTTAAAAATCCTGTAAAATGTCTTTTCCCATGCTCTTCCAACCCTTTATCATTGACACAAGCCCCTCTGTCATGTAAAAATAATATCAGTTTTGTAGGCAAAATATCCTTCTTGTTCATTATTTTGTTGTCTAGCCTGGCTTTATGTAGATAAGAATATGTATGGAGTTTGGCTGTGTAATGCAATCTGATCATGAGATGTTCCCTAACATTTCTTCTTATAGAGTTTTTCCATTCTTTAAAGCAAACATACAACCCTAAGATACGCATTATTTCCTGCTAGAGGAATTCAGTAATAGGAGTAATATAAATAAAACATGGCTTAAAAATATATATATAAAAAAAAAGCCATGAAATCACCGAACCCCATCATGAAGTATGTTTTCTAAATGTAACACAAACAGAAGTCTCTGGGCAACTTGGGCATAAGACTACAGTAATATGGAATATATTTTATTCTCAAAATACATTGTAGATATTGCAGATCTGACAGCAAATCAAGCGTGACTGACTGGATCTTCCATGAGCAATTAGTGACATGTCTTCCAAGACACATCATTTGTTCCCTTCAACGTGTGCTAATCCAGGAGTAACACTCGAAGTCACTTTTCCTAGATCCTGTAACTCAGCCACCACAAGACCCTGAAACGGTGGTAGCAAATTTCTGCGCAGTTTGTATCCTGCTAGGAACTATTCAAGAAGATGGTGAAAAAACAAAACAAACAACAACAAGAACAACAGAAAATCGCTGTTCTTTCCCCGTGACAGCAGCATTCAGGTTTTGTTCACAGGAGCTGGCTTCCTCGCTTTGCCTTGCTTCACCACCTGAAAGCTGACTTTCTAGTGACCTCTAGCACAACCGAGCAGGACCGAGCACAGACATCTCGGGCACAAACACGCTCAGTCGGGCGCCGCGCGGGGTGCTGAGCCGCCAGGAGAAATCTCGGCGCCCCTCTGCTCGCCCTGCACACCCAGCTACACATTTGGCAGGCAGACTGCGCCCCACCGGCGGGCACCTTCCCTGCTCCCCATCCTCCGGGGGTCCGAGGGGGGAGCGGGGGCAGAGGCTGGACGAGACCTGGGCGCTGTGCCGGGGGGCGGCGGGGCCGGGGCCGGGCGGTCGGCACGGGGCTCTCGCTTCCTTTGCTTTTTTTTCCTGGAGTTTATTGTAAAGGGGTAAAGTTTGCGGGCTCGTCACGTGACCCTGACAGGTCCTGCCTATTGAGAGCCAGACCACCCACATGGAGGACGATGGAGCTGCTTAATAGAAACAGGCATGTAATTGTGAGCCTTTCCAGCACTCTGCAGAATGCCTGCAACCTAGGAGGGTTATTTTTTTTACACTTTCGGTTCCTTTCGGGTAAAAAAAAAAAAAAAAAAAAAAAAAGGAAAAGAAGAAGAAGAAGGAAGAGGAGGAGGAGAAGAAGAGAGGGAGGGAAAGAAAGGAGGAAAGGAGGAAGGAAGGGAGGGAGGAAGGAAGGAAACGAGGAAGGAAGGAAGCAAGGAAAAGAGAAAGAGAGAGAGAGGGAAAGAAAGATAAAAATATAAAGGAAAAGAGGAAGAAAGAAAAGGGAGAAAAAAAAAAAAAGGAAAAGAAGAGGGATCGGGAGCAGAGAGCCGAGCGGACGCGAGGGGGGCCGAGGACGAGGAGGCTGATGCCCCACGACAGCCGCCAGCGGCGCTGAGCGAGGCGGCACCGGCCCTCCGGCGGCGCACGGGCAGCGATGGTAGGTGCCGGGGGCGACCCCGGGGCCGGGGGCAGGGGCCGGGGGCCGGGGCGGTGCCGGGGGCGCTGCGCGGACCCCCGCGGCGGAGGGCCCGGGGCCGGGCGGAGGGGGCGGGCAGAGCCGTGCGGGGCCGGGGGGCGGCAGGAGCCGTGCGGGGCCGGGGCTCCCGTCCTGCCCGGCACCGGGAGCGGCCGGGGGGGGCTCGGCGTCGTGTCCCCGCTGTGTCCCCCCCCGCGGCTGCCCCCGACGGAGGAGCCCCCCGCCCCGGGGAAGCGGCGGCCCCGCGGTGCCTTACAGCGGCCCCGCAGGGGTCTGTGCTCGGCACCCGCATCCCTTGCACCTGTGCGAGCGGCGGCGCCGCCAACCTGCCGCGCTGCAGCATCCAGCCCCCCCGGGGCCAGGCCGTGCGGGACGGGGGCGATGCCGCCGAGCGGTCCTGCTCCTCCCGCCTTCGCAGCTCGGGCAGGGCCGGCGGAAGGCGGTGGCAACGTGCGGTGTGTGCAGGAGGAGTGGCGGCGGCAGGGAGATCAGCTGCGAGGAGCCGGCGGGGCTGGAGGCAGCTGGTACCTCTGCTGGTACCTGGCACCGGTGCTGCGGGGGCTGCGCCGCCGGGACCGGCCCTGCCCGCCTTGTGCCGGGGGCTGGGGGGGGGAAGGATGCTCGCCGACAGGCCTCCCCCCGGCGGGGGACCCGGGGGACTGAGCGAGGAGGGGTCTGGCGCTAACAGGCACGCCTGAGCCAAGGTGGGTCTCTGCCAGCTCCCAGCCAGACGGCGTTTACCACTTGTGGTCCGAGGGTCTCTCGCGTCGTTTCGGCACCGGCCCGATAGGTGTATCTGATGTCTGGTCAGGGCCGCGTTAGAGCCACGGCGGGGCAGGATTATAATCCCACACTGTATCTGGACAGGAGTTAGAGCTGCTGAGAACTGCTAGGGCTGAGGAGGGAGGGGGAGAAGGAGGAATCCTTTACAATCTATTTGCTTTCAGGAGCCGGTAGATATAAAACTGGCAGCTGACTCTGAATTAAAATGTCTCGGGCTTCTCTGTTTTTATCCTTATTTCACACACACATGCACACACACGCACGCACTCACACACACACACCTTTTATTTTCTTCTGCCTTTGCCACAGTGTATAAAGCCCTATTGAGACATGTAGGCGTGATGTGTAAACCGGATTAGCAGTATGAAAGAAAGACATACAATGAGCCTGAATTGTTTTACTTCCTTTTCATTTCTCACGCCTATATCTCTAATAAATTTGTTGCTCCAGCAGTGGGTCAAAGAGATCGTGTCGCTCAGCTTTTTTTCTGCGAGACCCGATGGCAGAGATCATGAAAATGAATGCCCTGCCCTCTGCCAAATGCAAGGCTTGAGCTATATCGCTACACAGGCTCGGTGTTGTCCGGGCTGGCTAAAAACTGTTCAGTGTAACTTTCCCCCCTGCGTGCGCATTAAAGTCCTGCAAGTGGCAGGGCACCGTGCCAGAAAAAAGAAAAAAAAAAAAAAAAAGTTTTGAAGACGACTTGGGTTTATAAGGCTAAAGCCCCTCGCCGGGCAGGACAAGGTCTGCTGAAGCCGGGATGCCCTCCGGGTGTCTCCCGGCGGTGACGGGGCTGCAGCTGCAGCCGCCGCCGCCCTCCGCAGCTCCCGGGGGCCTCCCCGGGGGGGCCGCCGAGGCCGAGGCCGCGGCGGGGCAGCGCGGAGGGCTGGCGGCCGCGGGAGGCGCATCTCCCGCAGCCCTCCGCGGGAAGAAACGCCCGCTCACCCGGGCCGGCGCTGTAGATCCCTCATTTGCTCCTTTGCGGCGTGCAGAGCGGCTCTCCATTAAAGGAGATCAGGGGTAATTAGCCGCATTATTTTGACAAGCTGGCTCGAGCAGCTCCCTTTGCTCGCCGGGCTGAGGAGGGGGAGCGGGCCGGCTCCGTGCCGCCGCCTCCTTCCCCCTGCGCGGGCGCTGCGCGGCGGCGCTGCCCTGCGGATGGGGGCGCGGAGGGGCTGCGGCCGCCCCGCGGAGCTGCGTGGGGGGCAAGGGCCGGGGGACACGCGAAGGCAGCTCCCCGCAGGTGGGCTCCGCTCCTCGGCCCGGCCGCGGCCCCCCCCGTGGGGTGAGGGGAAGGGCGGGCCCCGCATCTCGGTGCTGCTCCCTTGCTGGGGTTATCGGATGCGCCGGTCCGCGGGCGATGGGCAACCTGCAACGACGTGTTAAAATAAAACCAGGGCAACTGCACTACCCACTGTTAACCTCTGCCGGATTTGGTCCCTCGCGTGGCTGGGGGAAGCGTGCAGCTCTGCAGTATTTGGGGTTACAGTGAGCACGAAGGTGATCCAAGCAAGAGGCAAAGCCTTATAAAATGAAGCCGCTCTGACCAAAGCCCTGGGATTCTTGTGTGCCAGCCCTGGCGGTCCAGGAGCGAGGAAGACCAGGCATAAAAGATTTCAGACACCAGCCACTCCACCCACGGGGACACCTTCCCGGGCCTTGGCCACAGGGAAAGTCCGAGATAAGACATCTGCAGGTCCCAGGCAAGCTGCTGAAGGCAGAAAAAGCCATTGGTGTGGAGGAGCAGTTGCACACACAGGCCCATGCATATCACAGCCAGCAGTGCTTACAAATGTAAATAAGGGCAGATTGATTAGGAACAACATTATCGCTGGGAATGTAGCACGCAGGCATCAGCTATGAGGCAAAGTGGGGGCAGCCACTGCTCTGACCACCCAAGTGGAGACTTTTACACTGACACTTCTTCCTTGAGGGGAAAAAAAAAAAAAAAAAAAAAAAAAAAAAAACACACACACACACAGAAACAAGGCCAATTAGATCCCTGCAGTAATTCATCTCTTGTGTATGCTTAAAAAAAAATAAATCCCTCCAGACCACAGGGAGAGAGGGGAGATTAAGATAGCGCTTGTTAAATTTGAGTCCTCAGATTGGGTTCTGGGAGCAGGAGCGAGGACCGGGGGTCACTGGGCTGTTGTGTGAAGCCGAGCAGGCAGGAGGCGGGGGGCAGCTCCGGGGGCTGGAGGTGCTTGCAGGGACGGGGCAGTCCTCCCGGGCTTTGGAGGCTGTTGGGAGGCTGCAGCCAAACGCCTCTCTCTCCCCCGGCCCCTTCCTTCCGCGCCCCCAGCCCCGCTCCCCGCTCAGACCTGGTGGCACGTCGGCTCTTAGCGCGATGCACGGCTGAAACTTGAGTTAGAGGCGGCTGACTGCCTGCCTCCCTCCCTCCCTCGTTCCCTCCCTCCCTCCCTCTTTCCCTCCCTCCCAGGTGTGGGCTCCAGCCCCCAGCAGAAAGCCGCCTCCAGCTCCGGCCCCCGTGGGCTTCCCCCTCCCGCAGCCGCGCGCCCACATGTGCTGCCGGCAGCCCTCCTGCGGGCAGCCCCACGCGGGGCACGGCCCCACGGGGCAGGACTCGCCGTCCGCGGCCACCAGGCGGCTGCGGGGACCTGGAGGGAAAGCCCAGAAAATCTCCCACGGGCGGCCGTGGCCCCGCCAAGCCCCCGCCGGTGGGTGCCCCTACGCGATTTCACGACGGAGGCTCCGCACGGGCGGTGTGGCGGGGGAAGCGGGCCCCCCGCTCCCCTCCTTTTCTCTTTTTGGTTCATTTTTTTTCACCCCCCTGGTCCCCGGCGGGCGCACCGGGGCGCGGAGCCCCTCCGCGGGGAGCCGCGCGGCCCCGCGGCCGCCGGGGGAGGCGCGCAGCTGTATCGGCCGCAATTAATGGCTGGTCCTCAATGAGCGGAGACGGCGAGCAGCCGTGCCAAAAAAATAAACAATCACGTATAGTGCGAGAAGTGTTTAGCGCGGCCAGGCAGGCTGCGTTTCATGGATTTTTACACTAAAAACATATTAAAAGTGGCTTTCCTCAGGTTTCAGTTAAAGAATGAGCCCTAAGTTGAAACAGGCTAGCTACCGCGCGGCTTTAAATCCCTCAAGTGTTAAGTTTTCATTGTGTTTTTCTAACTGGACGGAGTGGTTTTCTTGCAAGGAACCAAGTCTTCTCTTTAGTTAAAAAAGAAAGAGAGAGGGAGAAAAATCTGGCACTTTCTACCGCAGTATCCACCACCCTGTCATTATTTCTGCAAGCCTGGGAATTCAGCTCGGACCTCCCAGTATTTGTTGCAGCTTGAGGCCAAGGTGCCTCTAAAAGGATTTTCTTTTAAGGGCTTTAGAAATCGTTTAATGCTACTTTCCCCCCGTTTCCCTCTGTTTTTTAAAAGAGAGGAAAAAAAATATATTTCTGCGTGTCGATGGAGAGAAAGTTCTGCGGCGTGCATCTGTCTGCAAGCATCCCGGACGAAAAAAAAAAAGGGGGGGGGGGGGGGAAGAGAGAAAAAGAAAAAAAAAAAAAAAAACCTTTCTTGAAAAGAAAACGAAGAAGAAAGGGGGGGGAGGCGGTGTGGGGGAGGCATTCCTTAATGGAAGTATTGCATGCAAAGAAGGCTGGATCTCTTTAAGGCTCCCCCTGAAGCTGGAGATGCACACACAAGGGTTGCCTGCCTGGGTGGTCTCTCTACTTTGGTGAGCTGTTGCTAAGCAGCTAATAATAGTCATGTTTGCTGAGTAATTTCTGCCCTCCCCGAGCCAATCGCCTCGCAGAAACCCAAGCCATCTGACAGCCCCAGGGGCGGGCTTTCAGCTCTTTTTTTTTTCTCCCTCTCTCGCTCTCTCTCCTCTCTTACTCCCCCCCCTCCCACCCCTCCTCCTCTTTATCCAAATGGAGAGAGTCCTTTTTTTCTTCTTCATCTCATCTCTTGAGCCGAGGGGCTGCAGCTCGCCGCTGCCGCGCACACGCCGGGGGAGAGCGCCAGGCAGCCGCCCGCCCGCCGCCGCGGCGGGGCCGAGCGCGGAGCCCCGCCGGCCCCGCGGCCCGCGGGAAGCAGCCCGGCGCTGAGGCAGGATGGTGCAGCGCGGCCGGGCAGCGCAGCAGCAGCAGCAGCAGCAGCAGCAGCCGCCGCGGCCCGCCGCAACGCCGCCGCGCCGCCGCCGCTGAGCGCCGCCGCGGACAGCGGCTCCCCGGAGGGAGGCAGCGGCGGCCGGAGGAGGCGATTTCCACGGGAGCCGAGCACAGCGCGGCGGCGGCGGCGGCAGCCGGGGGGGGCCGGGGGTCGCGCCCGCCCGCCCGCCCCACCTCGCTGGGCGCGGGGAGCGGCCGCCGGCACCTCGGGGTGCGATGTGGCAATGGGAGGCGCGGGGAGCGACTCGGCCGGAGCGGCCGCGGCGGCAGCCGCCGCCCCGCGCCCCGCGTGAGGCGGCCGCGCCGCAGCAGCCCCAGCAGCAGCAGCAGCCGGAGCCGCAGCCGCGGCAGCCCCCGCAGCAGCAGCAGCCCGCGGCCCGCAGCGCCGCCAGCCCCCTGCGCCCCCGCCGCGCCCCGCGGCCCCCGCCGCGCCCCGCGGGCCACCGCCGCGCCCCCGGCCCCCCGGGCCTCGCCGCGGCAGCGCCAGCGGCAGCTCCCCCGTCCCGCCGGCGGCGGCGGCGGCAACATGGCCTCGGCCGCTAACGCCTCGGAGCCGGAGACCAGCAGCAGCGCGGGCGGCGGCGGCGGCCACCCCGGCCGGGCGGCGAGGAGCGGCGGCGGCGGCGGCAGGCGGCGGAGGACCGGAGGCAGCCGGCGCGCCGCGGCGCCCGACCGGGAGTATCTGCAGCGGCCGAGCTACTGCGATGCGGCGTTCGCCCTGGAGCAGATCGCAAAGGTGCTTTCACTTCTCTCCCTCTTTTTCCCCCCGGAGCGGAGCGCGAGCGCCAGTGTTAGTTTTTCGGCGGGGGAGGGGGTGGCGTGCTTTCTCGCGGGGGTGGAAGGAGGAGATGGAAACCCAACAGCCACCAATAAAATGCTGGGAAAAAAGAGAGGGACGTCTGTGACTCTTTCGTGCGGGAGAGAGTGCCCTCCTTCCCTTCCTGCCTCCCCGCCCGTGCCTGCCCTGCCGGGGTGCGCTCGTGCGGCGAGCACGGCTCTCGGTGCGCTCCCCGGAGGCAGCCTCCGCCGCTCCCCCTCCGCTTCCTCTCCTCCTCCCCGTCCCCTCGCAGCGCTCCGAGCACCCGGCCGGGACGGGACGGGGGGGAGAGAGCGAGCGAGCGGCCGCTTTCTTGGCAGAAGGCGTGCTTTTGTCAAGCCCTCCGCCGGGCGTACGAAACGCCGGGGCTGCCCCCGGAGAAGGAGGGTCCCGGGGCGGAGGGAGCTCGTAGCGCCTTCCTCCCCAGCGGCCGGGAGAGGAGGGAGAGCCGCGAGCAAATCGCCACCCCCAGCCGGCCGGGGGGCTGCGGGAGCGCCCCGAGAGCCCGGCTCGGGCCGGGAAGGGATGGAGCCGGCCGCTAGCCCCTGCGAGCCAAAAAATGCTGGGAGGAAACAGCCCCGGGACGCTGCCCGGCCGCGGGGATCGCCTCGTTTTCAGGGAGCGGATCTGCGGGCTTTGTAAGAAGGGGAAAAGGGGGAGAGAGGAGAGGAGAGGAAAAAAAAAATCCATGTGGCTGCCCTCTTCCGTTCACAAACATTGCCGTGACTTACAGATGGCCGCTCTACTTCCTAATTCAGCTCACACAGCGTCTCCCAGCTCTGTGGGAATGAGCTGCTGCTGATCTCGCAGCGCTGCTCACCACGTGGGTCCTGCCTCCGACACCACGCCGTGCTAGCAGCCGGCAGCGGGCCGGGGGTGGGGGGCGGCAGCCGGCTGCCTGCTGTCGGCCGGCCTCGCCTCCCCGGGCCGTGCGGGGTCTCAGCGGGGGGATCCGTGCCCGGGGGAGGGCGGCGGGCGGCTCCCCCCTGCTCCAGGCGGGGCCGGGGCGGCGCTGCCCCGGGGCTCCGGGTGGCGAGCGGTGCCGGTGCCTCCCCGGTACCGACTGACCTCTTCTTGCCTTGCAGGGGAGAGCGACCGGGAGGAAGGCGCCGCTGTGGCTGCGAGCAAAGTTTCAGAGACTGCTCTTTAAACTGGGCTGCTACATTCAAAAGAACTGCGGCAAGTTTCTGGTGGTCGGCCTCCTCATTTTCGGGGCTTTCGCTGTCGGATTACGGGCCGCCAACCTCGAGACCAACGTGGAGGAGCTGTGGGTGGAAGGTAAGCCGCCGGGACGCGGACACGGACGCAGCCCCGGTGCCCTGCCTCCCTCCCTCCCTCCCTCGCTGCCGGCCCCGTCCCGTCCCGTCCCTGACGCGTGCCCGCCCGCCGGTGCCGGGGGCCCGCCGCCGGTTGGCGCGGCCGTTGGGCGGGCGGTTGGCGGGGCGGCACAACCGCCGCTTGGCGGTACCACTTCGCCGCCCGCCGCGGGGGGGGCGCACGGATGGACGGACGGACGGGGAACGGAGGCGAAGCGGAGCGCCGGGAGGGGGGCGGGCGGCCGATCCCCGCGGCGGGTTGCGGGGCTCGGCGCCGTGCGGGAGGCCGGCGGGGCTGCCGCGTGCCCGAGGCGGGAGGAGGAGGAGGAGGAGGAGGAGGGGGCGGCGGTGCGGGGAGGCGCCCCTCCGCCATCTTGGGAGTGCGCGCGCCCGCTGGGCGGGGGGGGTGGGGGGGTGGAAGGGGGCGGGCATGCCGTGTGTGGTCCGTGCTGTTGGACGGCTTTCAGCTGCGGGGGGGAGCGCTCGTCGCGGGGCGGAAAATAAAAAATAAAAGAGGCACGGCTGCGGGCTGACGGCTCTTCCTTGCGGGGGGACCGCTGCGGGGTCGCTGGGTGGCCGCGGGGGAGCGCGGTGGGCTGCGGGGTGTGGCGGGACCTGCCGCCACAGCGCCCAGAAACGGCAGGCGCTGAGGGATCCCCCGGTCCGGCCGTCCTGTGGCAGTCGCTGGGTCCTCTGTCCCTCGGTTACTAGCGCAAACCATTGCAAAAAATGTGCCTTTTATCGATTTTTTTTTTTTTTTTTGGTCGTGCTCCTTTTGCCTCTACTTTTCCGTGTGTCAGGTGGAAATAATTGATCGCAGGCCTGTCCAGCGTGGTTCCCTGTGTTTTCCTGTCACTATCCAGCGTGGTTGACTGTGTTTTCCTGTCACGATTTCACTGGGTTCCACTGCTAGGAAGGATGATCCCATCCTAACGCCACCTGCTTTTCCTATCAGCCTAATACCAAGAAACTGCTCACTGACAGTGCCTGTGTGGCTGGCCCATCAGCAAAAATCCAACTGTCAAGGGAAAAAATGTGTTTTGCAAAATAGCTGCTTAGTTCAGTTACTGCATTGACCTCTTCTGATGTCATTATTGCTTCGTGGGGTGCGTGGGGAGGTCCTGAGCATGAAACCTAGCTGAAATTCATCTCTGAGGTTTTTATGGCCAAGGTGGATTCATAAGGCAGCTGGCTGTACAGAGCTGACCCATGTAATTTGAATTTAGTTTCCATGTTAGAATTAAACAAGGCGAATATTAAAACTTTATTTAAATAGAGAAAGCTTAGAAACCCTCGTGTGTTTAGGTTGCGCAAAATGGCTAGCTAATGACATTGAAATAAAATATTCTGGTTTTAATTTAAATTAACTCACAGTCTTCCTGTTCTAGCACAACACAACCATCGACACAAAAAAGCATGCTAAATTGTGGAGACTGTACATTTCTAGTCATGAACAAGGGCGTTATATACCTGATGAATAGCAATTGCATGTTTCTGTGGTTAAACTGCCGGCAGAAGTACAGGATGAGAATTTGAAATGGAAAAGGTACAGAGGGAGGTGGTGTCTGAAGTGGTATTCTTCCTAGGCAGGAGTGGAAAGCAGTGACCAAAATCATTTTCCTGAGCTTGGGATATCTGGTCCTCACTCCTGAGCTTGTAGTCAAAGTACACTCCGTGGAAGTTGTTATACTAAGGGGCCCTATAGATCAAGCTTTCTTTTAATAGAAGCAGTGTCTGAATTGCAATGCTTATTAAAATAACAGACTTATTTTTGCCTTTACCTTTTGTTTACCAAGAATTTGAATGAACTGGGCAACGTTGGCCAAATATGGTAGATTACTCGAAATATGTTTTGAGTCACAGTTGCAATAAAATGAGTTTTGATTTGCTACTGAAGCTTTTTACAGTTATTACTGCTGAATAAATTGGCAGTATTTACACAAAGAGACTGGTTTTATATGGTGTATTTCTGAATACCATGGAGCATGGAACATAACACAGCGCTGAAGTTTGCTAGAAGTAAACGGCTGCTTTAAAACTATAACACAATTAATTAACAATAGTGAAGTGAAGTTTGAATGAGTTTTAAGACCATCCACATTCCAAGATAAATGCTTAGTAGTCTGGGCCTGAAGCTATTATGGCTGAAATATTTACATAAGAAGTTCAGAAACCCACCTGGTAGGCAAACTTTCAAAGAGAGAAAAAGCAAAACAGATCTCCAAAACATCATTCTTTCAATTTTCTTGTAGTAGTCTCCCTCTTTCAGAATTTGTGCCAACACTCCTGGCCTCCTGATACCAAAGTGGCTTTCCTCTCAAATTGTTTCTTGGCACTAAGTGTTGCAGAGTAGCATTTGTTTTATATATTTTTTTTTTTTTTTTAAAAACCCAGCCCCGCTCTGGCTGCTGTTCAGAGCACTTCAGTTACTGCTGCGTGCCCCACAGTATGCTCCCAGTCTGTGCTCCTGTCTTGCGGTCTGTCTCGCTGGCACCCTTGAGGGGGCCACACACGTGGAACTCCCTGGCCCATCAGCAGGTCTGTCATCCCTGCGTGCACACCTTCCTGTTGTAGGGTGCTCACTGTAGTTTTTTGCGCAAACAAATCCCAGACTGGCATTTTAATGCCAGTTCTGTTATCCACAGGCCTTACGCTTTAGTTGAACTGCTACCTGTGGGTGTCCATGTATACTGGGGTTGCAGAGACTGTTTAGCATCTTTATACATCATACACCCTTGAGAGAACAAAAAGGGCTTTGCATTGATTTCCTCTGTGACTGAATTTTGTTGGACACAGACGTGGTTTTAGAAACATCCATTCATAACTAGGAAGTGCTCTGGATGGAAAAGAAATCATGCCCATAACTGGTTATGTTTTCTGCTACCACTCTAATAGGCACTCTAAGACCCTGGCCTGTGAGCAGCAGTCACACATGTAAATTTACAGCCTCTGCTTCTGAAAGAAGGTAGTTTTGTGGCTCCAGAGAAGATTCTGCTAAGTGGAGCTTGAAATTTGACTACTGCAGTGCCTTGAATGGCATTAATTGGAGCAGCTCGTAAGGGGAGAGATGCTCTCGTGTTGTTCCTTGATACTTCATTTCATGTTGCCATTGTCTTGGGATTTTTTTTCCTCGCTTTTTTTTCATGCCTTTTTCTTCTCTAAGAGGTCAAAGATCATGGTGGTCTTTCTTTACTCTCTTGCTTTCTGAAGTTTTTGTGCTATCTGTAGTTCAGTTGAACTTTTCCCTCTGCAAGTAGTTTTCTGTGCTGGTAGTCCTCTTTGCACAGCTAACCAAGGTCTAACATGCAGAGGCCCTTCGTTACACCAGCTGGAAGCAAGAGGGTGCGTGTACAAGCAGGGATAGGACAACCTGCAGGGAAGAGAAAATGCCTCAGTAGTCACAAAGAAAGATCAGTTTTGGTACTTGGAACAAAGCATTCTCTCATTGTAAGTGAATTAGCGCTAAGTGTGTACAACAAACTAAGTGAAGATTTGAATGATGTGTAGTATTATCTTCTTTTGCTCTTAAGGGGCAGAAACCAAGTGACTCTACTGTCGTACTTGTGGCTAACCCATCTTAAAATACATTAATCCACCCATGCAACACAAGAGTGAGGTGAAGAAGAGGAAAGCATGTGAGTGATGCAGGAATCAGTATTATTTCCGTAGCTTCTCAGTTTGCTTAACCCAGCAAGATCAAGTGCAGGTGGAGAGGGAAGTTATTCTTAAGTTCTGCCTAAGGCATCAGTTAACTTTACACTAGTGTTCTTTGGAGAAACAAAAAAGAACAGTAGAGGAACAGATCCTTGTGAATTTGTTTTAAGAAGACAAATTTATGTGAGTGGTCCAGAGTAACATGTTTGGTTTCAATACAGTTAGCAGGAATTGACCCAGTCAGTTGTAATTCAGTTCTTCCACAAAGACTCGCGTTTGTTCGCAGCAGCAGAGTACTAAGTACTGTTTGAGGCGCATCACCGCAGCGGTTACTTCTGAGGCAGGATGCTGAGGCAGGATTTTGGTGGTTTATGTGGCAGTCTGGGGAGTTGTGTCGCATCACATCACCAAATCCAGCAGTTTCCTATGGATCGCGTGACATGCGAGCTTACTTATCTCTGAATTCTGCCTCACACTGTGTTGCATGCCTCAGAGTGTGTAAGGGTTCATTGAAAGGTGCTTATCTGGAAAATTTCCAAGCCCGCTGTTTTGTTTGAATTGATTGTGATTTACTGTGCAGTTTCTCAGACGTGAACGTGGCAGCTGTGTTCCCACATGACGGCTGTAGAATGGTCACCTAGGCCACGTGCTCTTTTTGAAGTTTGCTGATCAAAATGGGGTTGTATTTCAATCCATGCTTCTGTTTTGAAGATCAACATCAAATTCTAGTATTTATGCTTTACATGATATTTATGGATAAAAACATCAGGACAATAGGTATTAGTTTCTGTGGAGTAAGCCCCTCTCAGTTTTCTTATACTTAGATGTTAATAAAAGGCATTTTAAGGTTTTAGTTATATGGTTGTATGATCGTTGTCTTTTAAGGGCCTGCTATTGAAATCAAAGTTACTGGGGTTCTCAGTCAGGGTTCATCTTGACGGGTGTCCACATCACTCACTGCTCAGGGTTGGTGCTCACTGCTGAAAGGCTCCCGCATCCAAAGCAAAACCAAATCAGTTTCCGTGTTTAAACTCCCCTTTCCGCCTCTAAGAGTTTCAGTGGAGGTATTGCCAGTGACCATCTGGGGTCACTGAGAAGGTAAAGGGCAAAATCCTGAACTCAGCGAATGCAGTGGCAGAAGGAGAGGGAAGAAGGTAGAAGGTAGAATAACTTGAGTGTGGCCAGGCCTCTACCCAGCGTTGGTACAAAGCCACAGCAGAGTGACAGACGGCCCCTTCTGTGGGAAGGGCCAGAGGAGGGCCTTGTTCTGTGGAGCTCACACCCCACCTAGGCTGTAACCACAGGGTAGCCTGAGTCCCTCTGCCTTTCAGACTTCAGAGGCGTTTAATTTACTCAAGGCTCCAGAGAATTAATCGTCATCATTATTTCCAAACTTAACATGCTGTGGCTAATGTGCATGCCAGAATGTGCCCTGCAGATCCTTGTCTGGGAGGGTCTGTTCGCTTCTCTGTTGCAATGTCTGTTTGAACCACTGCCTCAGTTGCACCATTCTTTGCTTCCTCTCTCCTGAGCATTGAGTGACTTTCCACACCCCGTGGATTTTGCTGGTCGTGAACAGGGTACGAGGGCATTTCTGTAGTTGTGGAGAGCCTGGTGATTTCCATGCAGAAATGCTGGGGCGAAGTATAATAGTTGAAAACCAGATTACGTTCTTGTTGGCCCCCACGCCGCTGCTGCGGAGCTGGAACAGGGGGAGTATCGGTAAGCAGTAGGGCTGGCTCGGTCATCAGGCTGTCTGCTGCTCTAGTTGAGGTGCTCTGTGGAGGTGTAGGACAGAACAGAACAGAAAAGTTCAGTTAAAAAGGACCTACAAAGATCTTCGAGTCCAATGGCCTGACCACTTCAGGGCTAACCAAAAGTTACAGCATGTCATCGAGGGCACTGACCAGGTGGCTTCTGAACACTGACAGGCACGGGGCGTCGACCACTTCGCTAGGAAGCCTGTTCCAGTGTCTGACCATCCTCACAGTAAAGAAGTTTTTCATAATGTCCAGTCTGAACATCCCCTGGGGTATTGATACAGGTGATGGTTTGCTGGTTTGCTACCACCTCCTGTTACCGGCTAAATGGACTTTTTTTGTGGTAGAGAATGGGCCTTCTTTCTTCATTATTCCTCAGCAGACACTGGGTTCAGACAAGAGTGAACTCTAAAAGCCATGGGTACTCAAACTCGCTTTCAACAGAAAATGCATTAAGGAAAACTCCGTCTCCTTACCCTGAATCCATCTATTTTCATGATTTAATATTTCCGTGGGGAGAGGTGGTCAAAGCCCTGTTATTAAATAGTATTTGTGGTGGCTCCCCAGAAAGTAGTAATACTACGTAGTGTATGCACGTTCTTGACCGCACAACAAATTTAAAGGCTATTACACGCAAGTGGATATTTCAGTTACACATAACTGTTAGGAGGCTCCAAAATATGACAGCTTCCAGATGTATGAACCAACTGATCCCTTTGTTTAGATTATGCACCACAGCTGATGCCTAGATTAGTGCTGGCTGGACAAAGCTATGGGAGATTTGTCTGGTTTCCACAATGCCATGTTTATATTTCATTTGGATTTCTCCTTCAAAGCTGACCTCCCTGTGACCTGATGGAGCTGTGTCCACTAGAATGCAAGTTTTAATGTGTCTGCAACAGCTTTCCTTTTGGTGTCTAATGGAACATGTTCTCCTTTTGACACTCATGGGCATTTATGCACTACCCCTTTTAACTTAACAGTGAATTATGTACTTCAGCCTATGAGCATCCAGGTAAAACCCTGCTTGTAAAGTTTTCTGCCCCACAGTTAGCTTTTCAAGAATATTCTGATTGGTTAAAGTAGTGTTTGGATTATAGATCTTGTGGGACTGTTCCTTGTCAGGCATTTTCTCCTGTCTGTAGAATGAAGTTCAGTCTTCCAGCCTTTGCACAGTGTTGTTTCTCTCTACAGATGATGGCATGGATGTGCATGCTTCTAGCTGCTCTTTTTGGAGTTCAGCAGGAACTGGAGTGCAGAATTTTACTCAAAAGTTCGTTCTTCTTTGGGGCTACCATACAGTTAGATATATTTTCCTCAGTCATCCTTATTTATGTTCAGTATGCCTTTGGTTCCCTTCATCTCTCTGTGTCTGCTGTCTTGTACTATGCAGGAGGTCTTTCCTTGTTTGTATTTGTTAGTAACTGTACCTGGAAAAACTTGAAGAAACCAGTAAAACCCTTCAATGGCTGAATGATCATTTTGCAGTAAGACATGTCAGAGTTCAGAAAGATACAGCTACAGAACTTGCATTGTATTACTTACAGAAACTGGATGAATTTCCACTGTTGGTGATTTACTGGGGGAGCAGATTCCTGAGATGGTGCCTCACAACAGAAAACTCAGCACTTTGAAGTATCATTTCTGCACTTCTATGCATAATGGCCATTTCATTTCTGTGTCCATGAATCAAGAATAGAAAAGTATTCTGCTCCTGTTCTACGTGATCTGTGCTGTTTTATTATCTGCTTACAGCATGCTAAATATGATTGATTGGTTGGATACGATTGGATATGATAGGCTATGTTGCTGTGTTGATTTGGAATAATTTTGGCTCATGGTTCATTGTACTAGAAATAGATGGAGTGGAACTGCAAAGAATAATTTTGAAATAAAAATTAAAAATTAAAATATTTTTTAAATTCTTTTTTTTCCTCTCTAAACATAGTTTTTTCTTTGACAAGAATGTTTAATATCCATACATACAATTTACTTGCTGTTGTTTTTCTCTGTTATTTTCATTCAACATCACCTCACCTGCCATAAACATCCTGAATTTGGCAAAAGTATGTTTTCTAAAGGAAAAAGTCCTTTACAGAAACTGCTGGTGATATATACATTTTGATGTACAGAGAATTTTAATTTTGGTTTTTAGAATGAATGTCTTGGCTTTAACTTCTGCTTGGTTTCGTGAAAACTTAGTTATTGCAGTCCTTGAGCAAAATATATAAGAGGTAAGGGAATGAGTAGAACCATAACCTGACTCTTTCTGCAAAGGTGCTGCGCCTTTAGAGAATTGTACTGAACTTAATTTCAGCTTTAAATATACAAGTAATCGTTGTATATTTGAAACATGTGTATATTGCTCATGAGCAAGAAAAAGCTGATATTTTTAAGGCATATGTGCAGTGTTGTACACGCGTATACCTGAAGCTGGAACTGAGCCCTTAAACCGTAATAGTCTTCGTTTACTAACAGTAAGACAAATTAAAAGAAACAGTCTTCTCTTGTTTACCTGTCTGATGCATTTCTGCTTTTCAGTCAGTAACCAAAAGCTAAGTGCAACAAACTAGAAACGAGCGCTGTTAAGTCAAGTTGTATGATTTTTTTTCCCCCTTAAATCATTGCTTAAGGGCTTCTGGCCCCTAGCTCAGGAATCCTGCCCAAAAATGCCAGATGTATTACACAGTCAAGTATTGCAATGTAAATAGTGTTCTGTGCCATGAGAGCAGGGTGGTCCTTCTCCTAGTTTAAAAAAAAAAAAAAGGGAAAAAAAAGAAAAGAAGGGGGGGAAAATCCACGTGCTCTGAAATAAGCACAGTAGTCATAGTGTTATTTGTGTTTTTGGCTGCACAGCCAGTATTTTGGAGCTGAAAGAGCACTGATAAATTAGTACTTTGGACTGGCAGATAATAACTGAAATTGAGATACTAGAAAGCAAGATGTGGCTTGGCTGAGGCTGCTTAATTTAGTCAAACAGGCATGTAATAAGTGAAATATTAAAGCAAAAGCCATTGCTGACAGGCAAAACTCTTTACCATGTTGTGAAGAGTAGTCTTTTGCACATGGAAGGAAAGCGGACAAAGGATGGGAAGTAGGGAAGGCAGAGGCATGGGGTTGTTCTTGACCTCATGCTGTGTAATGGAAAGACTGGGTGTGTTGCTGCACCTTTTGAGTATAAACAGTGCAGAACTGTTCTTGTCTTTAATTCAATATCCTTTGCTGTGTATTAACGATAAAGCTCCTTCCAGTGTCCTTG